>NC_042998.1:9933192-9935692 GCF_006345805.1 Octopus sinensis
CCTTGATAATTTTTAATTCATTTTGTTATATTCAAAGATAGCTTCATCTTATATCAATGTTGTGGTTTGCATTTTTAAAGTATCTGCTCTCGGATTTAAAAAACTAGATTTTATTCATCTGGAACTGGTAGGCTACGTCTTAAAACTGCATCAACAAAATTATTCACTTCTTTTATATACTCATTCAACAACACTGCCAAACTGTGTAGCATGGTTAGGCCAGATTTTATATATCTACAGATCCCAACATCTATAAAACCTTGGGATTTCCTGAAAATCATGCATTTCTAAACATTTTCTTTAGATTTTTACTTTTATTTTCATTTTCATTTAACTTATACAGCTTGTACATGAACAAAAGATGCATAGATGTTGTAGTCATCTAGATCCAGAATTACTATTTAAAATACAGTGAGATGGTTTCCAGTTCCTTTTTCAAAACTGCCATAAAGCAAGATTTTTTTAGAACATTTCTAAATAGGGTCTGTATCACAAATGTACATGTGTGTGTGTGTGTGCATCTAAATCTCTCTCTATATAAAGCTGAAGTTGTCTGTGTATGGCAGGTTTGGTAGCCTTCAACTAACACTATCTCCTCCAAGACCCTGCAGCGCAAGTTGACCAAAATCGAGAGTATGATAGAAGGCTTGCTCTTCCTTCCGTAGAAGAAAAAATTCAAATTGGACCATGTTAACACCAAAAATTATTTACATCAAAAAGGTGCTTTTTTTCTATGAAAATCCCTATTTTTTACGATTTTTTTACTGCTGTGTCACCATTTTACAGTGTATTTCAACCAGAAAAAATCTTCACTCAAAGAGAATAACAAGCTACATAATGCAAACTTTTTCCTTTTCAAAAATTCCACTTCTAAAGGGTCGAAACAAACCCGACCAACGCCGGGCGATACTGCTAGTATATATATATATATATATATTATATATATATGATATGATATTATATAATACACAACAACCTCTTCCAGTTTCTGTCTGCAAAATCAAACAAAATCCACTCACAAAACTTTGGAAGACACTTGTCCAAGGTGCTGCACAGTGGGACAGAACGCAAGACTACACAGTGGGGAAACAAGCCTCTTGACCACATAACCATGCCTGCAGTCTTTACTTGTGAAATAGAAAAGGTATCTTCTGAAGGAAGATTAAAAGTTATCACTTTGACACAACTGAATTTCAAAAGAGAAAACAACTTAAACAATATTCCATAAATCATGTGAATGTTGAGGCTCTTCTGAAGATATATTCTTCATGCTGTGAATAATGAGACAATTAGAGACTCATTTTTATTTGGCTGTATTAAATATCCATTTGGGGATATATTTTATATATATATATATAGAGAGAGAGAGAGAGAGAGAGATAATGGTGTCATTGAGACCCAAAGGTGTCCGGTATTGCTGAATAAGTGCTATAGACAGACCATAGTTAAGTTCCAGATTCGGTAATATTGCGAATAAAGGGTTCAACGTTGGTTCTATGCCAGCATGCGTATATAAGAACTTTTTGCGTAATGAGATTAAAAAAAAACAAGGATGTATAGATATTAGAGCATTTATAGATAGAAGGTCTTACAGCTGTTTCTAGGAAATAGTTTCCAGGTATGCTTTGTATCTCCTGCAATTGCTATAACTTTTATGATTTAATTTATAAATTTTAAGAAGTTTGATTTAGATTGCTCAATGACATCAGTATTCTTGATCGCTCAACAATAACCACATCCACATCCATTCTAGTTTTCCTATCTAATAGAATTGAAACAGTATAGGCGCAGGAGTGGCTGTGTGGTAAGTAGCTTGCTAACCAACCACATGGTTCCGGGTTCAGTCCCACTGCGTGGCATCTTGGGCAAGTGTCTTCTGCTATAGCCTCGGGCCGACCAATGCCTTGTGAGTGGATTTGGTAGATGGAAACTGAAAGAAGCCTGTCGTATATATGTATATATATATGTGTGTGTGTCTGTGTTTGTCCCCCTAGCATTGCTTGACAACCGATTCTGGTGTGTTTACGTCCACGTCACTTAGCGGTTCGGCAAAAGAGACCGATAGAATAAGTACTGGGCTTACAAAGAATAAGTCCCAGGGTCGATTTGCTCGACTAAAGGCGGTGCTCCAGCATGGCCGCAGTCAAATGACTGAAACAAGTAAAAGAGTGAAGAGAGTGTGTTCACACCTGATTAATACGAAATATATTGCTAATTACAGGTCAATACAATTAATGTCATATTATGAATATTGGGTATTTTTCTTAATGCAAGACTTATTTGGAACTAGAAAGGAAAAATCAGTTGTTCAACTTGAGACTATTATAATAATAATAATAATAATATATATATAAGAGTATTATGTTTTTCTCAATAGCTTTAACAGCATAAACCTGCCTTCCTTGAGAATTAAATCTTCTTTGCTGAGACAGTTGGTTTAAAGTTTATTTCATCATCATCATCATCGTTTAACGTCCGTTTTCCACGCTAGCACAGGTTG
>NC_042998.1:9940692-9990692 GCF_006345805.1 Octopus sinensis
AGGAGTGTTAACATTATTCTAGTCAAGATCTTTGAATGGAATTTAAGGCAATAAAACATAACTCTGCTTGTCACAGTTTGCTTAACTAAAAAGCTGTTTGTACATCTAGTACATGGTTGGATGACTAACTTGAGGAAGAACATCTAGCAGTAAAAACAACTACAAAAGCAGCAAACTAGTGATGAAGCTACTATGTAACTATTCAACTTACTAGAAATGGCAGCCAAATCTCGCAAACATTACACCCTACTCTCTTAAACATGGAAAGATACATTGTCTAGTGTAGTTCTAGGTACAATATATGATGACTAGATAAATTAAAAATAATTATGGGTGAATATCTTTGATCAAAGGACCCTTGGAATGGGGCTGGCCTGGGGTTAAATACGAAAATCTGCAACAACAAACGATAGAACTTTCTAACAAGTCATCAACATCATTTAAAGTCTGTTTTCCGTGCTGGCATTGGTTGGATGGTTTTACAGAAGCTGGCAAGCCCAGGGGCCACCAGGTTCTATAGTCAGTTTTGGCTTGGTTTCTACTGCTGGGTGGCCTTCCTAATGCCAACCACTTTACAGAATGCACTGGCTGTTTTAGACATGGCACCATCACCAGTGCTTTTTACATGGCATCAACATATGTAACAATAATAATAATAATAATAATAATAATAATAATAATAATAAAATGAAGGCTGCGAGCTGGCAGAAACATTAGCGCGCTGGGCGAAATGTTTAGCGGTATTTCGTCTGTTGTGTTCTGAGTTCAAATTCCGCCGAGGTCGACTTTGCCTTTCATCCTTTCGGGGTCAATGAATTAAGTACCAGTTTTGCAACTGGGGTCATTGTAATTCCTTTGTCCTTGTTTGTCCCCTTGTGGGCGGTAAAGAAATAAATAATAATAATAATAAACAATGACAATAAAATAAAATAAATAAAAGGATGTTAGCTATATTTCTTAAATATTTATTAAACAAAATCTATTGCAGGTGAACCACTGATATTCAGTATAGGTGCAGACAAGGACAGCATGATTAAGAAGTTGAGGTGAATCACACCATACAAGTATTTTCTCTCATACCATTATCAAGGAAACAGAGCAGATGGAAACCATTTAGAAGGCTGTCAAATGGACTAATCCTTTTCTAGGGTGGCAGGTCTAATCCATTATGCAGTCTAACAACAGTTTCTGGTTGTCGAGCGATTCTAGTGGTATTTACACTTGTAGGAAGCATTTAGACCCTGTCTCCAGTCTGGAGATAACTCAGTCTCTTCGGCGGCTCCTTCCTAATGTAGTTACACATCAATTGAGATTTCTGACCCCTTCTAACCCTGTAAAAGGTCATGTGTACTGCATTTCATCTTCTGACTAAGCCATAGAATAAACAAATACATATTTGTTTCCAGAGCAATAAATGTCAGAAAGAGTGACACATGAAGTAAATGTCTTACTCTGTTCCATCCAGTACGGGGTTTCAAATCTGAACAGAGGTGATAACATTACAGCTTTTGAGAATCTTAGATTCCTCTTTAGAGAGCTTAGTGGATAGTAGAAGATTATTAAAAACAGCTTTCAGATAAAAGTCATTAGGAGTAGCTGAAACAATATCGTACTAAAACATGCATTCTGTAGTGTAGTTAGTAATACAGCCACCTGGTGAATGTTAGTTACATAGTTCAAGCCCTGCTACTGGGCCTGTTTCTCTTTTAGTTCACTTTCATCATCATCATCATCATTGTTTAACGTCCGTTTTCCGCGCTAGCACGGGTTGGATGGTTTGACCGGGGTCTGGGAAGCCAGAAGGCTGCACCTGGCTCCAGTCTAATCTGGCAGTGTTTCTACAGCTGGATGCCCTTCCTAACGTCAACCACTCCGCAAGTGTAGTGGGTGCTTTTTACGTGCCAATGCATTACTCTTTAATTATTATTAATGACAGAAGCAGTGTTAATACCAAAAGGCATTATTTATATCCAATTTAACAGTAGGAGAATGGGGCTCGTGGGGTCGGAGCGTAAGCCATCTCTCTGCTTCATTTCATGTTTGTATTTCATTCTTGTTGTATCTCATTCGATTTCATTATATTTTGTAAAATTTTTAAAAGTCATATAATCATTGTGTCTGACCCCAATCAGGCTGTATTGTCCCCCTCTATGTTTGGGCCCTTGTGGCTAATAAAGAAATTGGATGCCTAATTAGAACACCAAATACTGTGTTATTAGCCTTGAGAGGTCCTCTTGTAAGCACTTGGTGCATAAAAGAACACACAGATAGATAGTAGCAGACAAAATTCTTCAGTCATGAATCCCAGAATTTCCATATCACATGATTTCGGCCTGTTGGACCTCATCAGTAGGAAGCACTGGTCACTGCATGCAAGGTCCTTAGTTCAAATCTTTATCCTTTTTATCATCATCATCATTGTTGTTGTTTAACGTCTGCCTTCCATGCTGGCATGGGTTGGACAGTTTGACAGGAGTTGACCAGGCAGCAGCCTGCACCAGACAGTGTCTGTTTTGGCATGGTTTTTATGGCTGGATGCCCTGCTTAACATCATTGTACATATATTATATATATGGCGCAGGAGTGGCTGTGTGGTAAGTAGCTTGCTAACCAACCACATGGTTCTGGGTTCAGTCCCACTGCGTGGCATCTTGGGCAAGTGTCTTCTGCTATAGCCTTGGGCCGACCAATGCCTCGTGAGTGGATTTGGTAGACGGAAACTGAAAGAAGCCTGTCGTATATATGTATATATATGTGTGTGTGTGTGTGTGTGTTTGTGTGTCTGTGTTTGTCCCATTAGCATTGCTTGACAACCGATGCTGGTGTGTTTACGTCCCTGTCACTTAGCGGTTCGGCAAAAGAGACCGATAGAATAAGTACTAGGCTTACAAAGAATAAGTCCCGTGGTCGATTTGCTCGACTAAAGGTGGTGCTCCAGCATGGCCACAGTCAAATGACTGAAACAAGTAAAAGAGTATATATATTTGGATGTATATGTATATATCATCATCATCATTTCACATCCGTTTTCCATGCTAGCATGGGTTGGATGGTTCGACCGGGGGTCTGAGATCCCAGGAGGCTGTGCCAGGCTCCAGTCTGATCTGGCAGTGTTTCTACAGCTGGATGCCCTTCCTAACGCCAATCTCTCCGTGAGTGTAGTGGGTGCTTTTTACGTGCCACTGGCACAGGGGCCAGAAGAGGCTGGCAAATAGCCACAATCGGCTGGTGCTTTTTACATGTCACCGACACAGACGCCAGTCAGGCGGTGCTGGCATCAGCTACGTTCGGACGGTGCTTTATGTGTGTGTGTGTGTATGTGTTTTCATATTTTTCCTCCATCCAGCCACTTGACAACTCATGTTAGTTTGCTTATGATGCCATAACTTAGCAGTTTGGCAAAAGAGACCAATAGAATAAGTACTAGAGTTGATTTGTTTGATGAACCCACGGTAGCAGTCCAATGATTAAAACAAGACATTCACATCATTTTTCAACTTAGAGCCCAAAACAAAAATAGAAAACAATATATTGCAAATTTATTTCTTGTTTTGTACATTTGTTTTTATTCATTAAATGTTTTATATTTAACAGGGGAAAATATAGATTTACATTTATTTTCACAAAAAAACTGAAACTGACTTTGACATCAACAAAAGCTAATTTCAACAAATAAATGTCAATAAATATTAAATTTCATGATAAAGCATTTGATAAAAGAAAATTATCACACATTATTTTTCAAACAAGTTATTTAACTGAAACACTTTGTACAAAGGATAAAAAAAAAAAAACCCACCATCTTTTAAGTTTTTTTTTATAATTAATTATTATTATGACTGAGGATCTGATCACAATGTGTTTCTAATCTGTAGGCCAAAGGTTTGCAGTTGTTTAGCAATTCCATCACTTAATGTTGTCTCCTTCTCATTCTTATATTAGCTGAATACTACTTTATAATCATAATAGGAAGGAAGCACTCCGTCGGTTACGACGACGAGGGTTCCGGTTGATCCGAATCAATGGAACAGCCTGCTCATGAAATTAACGTGTAAGTGGCTGAGCACTCCACAGACATGTGTACCCTTAACGTAGTTCTCAGGGATATTCAGCATGACACAGAGAGTGACAAGGCCGGCCCTTTTAAATACAGGTACAACAGAAACAGGAAGTAAGAGTGAGAGAAAGTTGTGGTGAAAGAGTACAGCAGGGATCACCACCATCCCCTGCCGGAACCTTGTGGAGCTTTTAGGTGTTTTCGCTCAATAAACACTCACAACGCCCGGTCTGGGAATCGAAACCGCGATCCTATGACCGCGAGTCCGCTGCCCTAACCACTGGGCCATTGTGCCTCCACTATAATAATAATAATAATGAACTTATTGTATAGAGTGCTCAGGTGGTGCACTACAACTCACGGGGAAAAGAAACTAAAACTGCAGCAAGTAGGAAGTGAACAGAGAAAAAGTCTAGAAAAAAAACGTGGTTGGGGCACCAGGTGTATTCTTGTTGAATTTCAGAAAGCATGGAAGTTTTGAAGGGTGTAGTGTCTTGACAACTAACAACTGATGCAGATAGTTTATTCCATACTTCAGTATGTTCAAGCAGAACTGAGCAAGGGATGAAAGTTACTTAACAACTATCACAGCAACAACAACCCTACTCTTGCAAAAAGTGAGAGAGAAAGTATTTAGTAAATTACCTGGAGTGCAGTAAAACTCCTGAGTGATCAACCAAGAGTTCAACACTCCATGTATTAAAAACTATCTTAACATGAAAGAAAATACCAATTCTACATCATATGATGTAACCATATCAGACATCATTTCAGTCCAACCTTTAATATCCAGACTCTGTTGAGACTAATGCTGTTAGTCATTGAAGTAATGGAATTGCAGAAGACTCTATGTCAAACACAGGTAACCCTTTTCAAGAAGTGAGACATGGTTTATCATCAGATGGCTTGCACCATTAACCCTTTCATTACTGTATTTATTTTGAGATGCTCTGTGCTTCTTTCAATTACTCTAAATATAACAAAGAATTTAGTAAAATAACTTGGTTACCATTCAGCTAGTATTAGGAACATAAATTGTGACTAAAGTTTGGTGGAAGATTTTAATTCAAAACTTATGAAAACAAGACATTTGTACTACAGAGCCAGGGGCAGTTTCAGCCAGGTTGGTAACGAAAGGGTCAGACTTCAAGATAATTCTTCGATTGTTGTGCCATTCAGAAAGTCCCACAGGCTACAGTTTGCCTGCAAGAAATCACTCATATAGTCACACCCTACTGTCTTTAAGTTATGAATGCATTAAATAATGTAGTCGTAGATATATACTCAATCTGAAATAATAATGAAAGGGGAAAATCCGAGATGGACATACTTGAAATACCTTTGGCCATAAGTTTACACAATTTGGGCTGATCTGGGGGTTAAAGATCATTTACACTTTACTTTTATTCCTCTCAACTCTGGCAAAGGTTAAATTTGTACTTTAATTCTTTTGGAATTAACGAATAACAATACCCAATGATATAGTTTTTGTTTTTTAAATTCAACTCGCTGTAATCATTATTTTTGTGAAAAGGAACTCCAGACTTGCAAAAAAAAAAAAAATTATTAATTATATTTACAAATTATCAACATTACTATATGACGATAAATTAATATTATAATTCTTTTTTTTTTTTAAGTATAACACAAAGCTAATCTTGATCTGAGTCAAGCCCCCCCCCCCACTGCATCAAGTCATACTTTTTGGGGAAGAGAAGCGGGTCGTGTTATATAGGGACATAAGTAACTTTAAAAGAAATGAGTAGAAAACTAGTCAACAATTCTAGAAAGTTGTCGTGTATTTATTATCTCCCTTTCATTCCACCGTCAACGGCACCACCTCTACATCTACCAACTCCATTTAGTTATTATCTCCCTTTCATATCGCTGATAACATCGCCCACCTCTACAACTATCACGTGGACTCAAGCATCCCTATTCAAGAATTTATTTAAGGTTTTATAGTCCTTTATTTTCCTGCTAAATTTGGCTGATTTTGGAAATTCAGTTACTTGCTTGAATTCATTGTTGGAGCATTGAACAGTGAAACGGGTTATGTGGTGGCTGTATTCAAGTAGATTGAATATATGGGCATAGGCTCGGGAACAGGGGGTGCAAATACACCCCCTGTAATTTTTGTGGAGCAATGAATAAGCTTTGAATATCTTCCTAAAAAACTGGGTTTGCAGCCCCTAAGCAAATTTCGTTCCTGCACCTCTGTATATAAGTTAAGAAAGTAGTGATGAGACTTGCTCAACGGCATAATGAAATGGCTTATGTAACAACACCAAACTCATCTATGACGGAGACAAAAGCAATTAAGCTACGTCATATGATCATTGCTGGGAGCAGAGTTTGAATTTAAACACGAGTCCGTAATCCAGCCTCTTAACCACTCAACAACAAATGATATCAAGATGTTCTTGTATGTCATTCCTTTGCTCTCACAAAAATATATTGATAGTGTTACCATTAAAATTATGTTAAAGGATTTACAGACCGTCAGAGAATATATTAAGGAACTGCTAGATACGTTAATGCATTACCTCTATGTTCTTATGTACATGACCCATTTTCTTCTTATATATTTCTTTATTGCCCACAGGGGGCTATACATAGAGGGGACAAACAAGGACAGACAAAGTGATTAAGTCGAGTACACCGACACCAATGCATAACTGGTACTTATTTAATCGACTCCGAAAAGATGAAAGGCAAAGTCGACCTCGGCAGAATTTGAACTCAGAACGTAACAGCAGACGAAATACTGCCAAGCATTTTGTCCGGCATGCTAACGATTCTGCCAGTTCGCTGCCCTTTCCCTTCTTATATATTCTCATCAATAATCTTTTACTGTATTTCTCACTCAAAACTTTTTTGCAAGCCTAAGTCTTTAGTTATTACAATATAACAATATATAATTGGTGTTAAACTAAGTCTTTGAAAACTGTTCAGCTAGACATATTATCCCAACACTGATTTACTGATGATCACATGTTCTAGTCACTTAATGCGTTGTGATACTAATAATTTGCTCATGTGATCAGTTGTAACCATATACTATGGTTTATGATCAGTTGTAACCATATACTATGTTGTTCACTTATCCCCACCCCCGTGTAAGATGTTAATTTGTTTTCCAAATTGAGTCCTTATCTTTATTGTTATTCTCTCTCCCCAAATGTCTAAGTCATGAGTAATGATGATGCCTGAAGCCCGTTTTATTCCCTTTTTTGTTTTTTTTCAGCGTCTCATGATATTTAACCTACAAATCCAGACTCTGGTCACTTGGCAAACTCCTCATTCATAACAAGTTCTTCTTCTACATAGGAATCGTCTTCAAAGAATGGATTTTCATTTTCAAGAAGAACAATCAACTCTTGAGCAACTGTCGCTATGGAGAGATTCAGCTGACTCCATTTTGTGCTGTCGTCCATTTTCACCGCATTAGAATTCTCTAAACGTCTCTTTTTGCAAAGAGTCTCTTTTTCTAGGAGACAATTTGCTTCACAGTCAGAGGGAGATAAAGATAATTCTCTTTTCTTTTTTATAGTTCTGTTACTATGTGTTTGACTGTTATTATTATTATTATCTTGGCAACAGTTGCCATTTAAACTGTCTGATTTGTTTGGATTTGCCTTAGTTTGTATAGCAGTTGTTGATGTGACAGTCATTTGTGGAGACGTGCTGTCAGCACTGTTATGTTCTGATTTTAAATGTGTGCTTAATGGCAGTTCATTGTTTGAAGAACTAGTGTCTGGAGAAGATTTTGGAGATATTTTATTTAAATCTTCACTATCATCTGATCTGTCCAAGTTGCCAAATTCACTGTCAATCAAAGACTGAATGTCCATACGGAGTTGATGCTGTTCCAGGTGTTGTTGTAATCCAAGAATGAGTGGATCATCTTTAGCAATCTTCTCCACTTCAATCATATACCGCAATGCTTCGTAACTGCAATCACGGTACCCTAATAGGAAAAGCGATTTCTTGCTCATTTCCTGGTTGTCTTTCACGGGAATTAATGTTGGAATTTCTGGAAGCATATAACATGTTTTGGGTGATACAGGTGATGAAGATTTACCTGAAACAAAAACAGAACAGAAATAAATAATTAGATAATCTTGCTTGTCTTCAGACAACAAAAATCTCACAAAGTACACAAGTGGAAACCCGACTTGTGAAAATATAATAATAATAATAATAATAATAATAATAATAATAATAAACTTTTTTCCCTTTCAATAAAAAGAGAAAAAAAGAAGAAAAACTGAACAACTATGATGATTTGAATTGGGAAATACAAAGGTTGTGGTCAATGAAGAATGGACATGATAGCAATAGTAATTGGTGCACTTGGAAGTATCAGCACTCAACTATGAACATGGCTCAAAAAGATTGGTACAAATATAAAGGTTGAACACCCACAAAGATCAGCCTTGCCTGGAACTGCAAGAATTCTTCACAGGGTTCTTGAAGCCTGACCAGTAAACAAGTGTCGCTTTAGTCTTCTGGCTGTGGACAGCTCACACTTTCCTGTATACTCAGCAAAATAAACTGAGAGTTTTCATCAAATAATAATAATAATAACCATAGAACAGCATAATAGTTGTGATTTTAAAGCTTTGTTTGAAATATTGAATTCCACATTTACAAGTTTAAATACAACTTATGAGACATTTAGTTGCTTTTTAATACCACTCGTACCCCTTTTATCAAAATACAATGATGTCTTGTGAAGGCATGTGGCTAAGTGGTTAGTGTATCCAGCTTATGGTCACAAGGTCGTGAGTTCAATTCCTGGCAGCACATTGTGTCTCTGAGCAAAGCACTTTATTTCACGTTGCTGCAGCTGGAAAACAAACCTGACACTAAAAGGGCCAGCCTTGTTGCAATTTGTGTCACGTTGAATCTCCCTGAGAACTACATTAAGGGGACACGTGTTCGTGGAGTGCTCAGCCACTTGCACGTTAATTTCACGAGCGGGTGTCCAATGATCAGATCAAATGGAACCCTTGCCGTTACAACCGATGGAGTGCCAGTAAGTAATTAATGAAGTCCTGCACTTCCAACAGCCATTATGGTGAAAAACATGTCTGACTATGGGGAAATATTTATTACCTTGCTTGGAAGCATGTAAATCTGCCTCTGTGACTTCTGTATGATCAGTGCAAGTATGGAAAAGTAGATATCAAATGATAATGATATATATATATTACACTCATGGAGTGGTTGGCATTAGGAAGGGCATCAAGTTGTAGAAACATTGCCAGATCAGACTGGGCCTGGTGCAGCCTTCTGGCTTCCCAGACCCCAGTTGAACCGTCCAACCCATGCCAGCATGGAAAGCGGACGGTAAACGATGATGATGATATATATATATATATATATATATATGCACACACACATATATATATGTATATGTATGTGTGTGTATATATATATATATATATATATGCATGCATACACATGTATTCGTGGCATTTATAAAAGATGAATATACTTCAGACATATTGAATATACAAATACACACAGACAAATGTGTAATGCACATCGTCATCATTGATGTCTCTTGAAGTCAGGAATATGGATCTATTTAAGATATGTGTGTGTGTGTGTGTGAATGTAAAGGGGCAGTTGATGTCAGTCTAGACAAGAATGAAATGCTAACCATTCAGCCATAAATAGAATGGAAATGTCTGCTCATGGCATCAGATCACAAAACATGAAGCAGGCAACGGTTTGCGTTGGCAGTTGAGACATAAAGGCAAAGCAATAATTAGGTTGTAAAAGGATAGTCGTTATTGCTGATGTTCCCTCACAAACACACACACACACACACAGACAAACATGCATGCACACAAACACAGCTGGTCGAGAGCACTCTGTTTTGTTTTTGTTGTTTAGCCCCAGGTTAACCCTGACTGAGTAGATCTATGATCAAAGGTATTCACAACATCTGGACTATAAAGGGATACATCAAGTACCCAATTATTTGATTTAGTTTATGGCTCTTTACCTTTTGGGACCAACTCTGCTTTTTATCCTTTCCGGGTCAGTAAATAAATTACAGGCCAACTGAATCAATTAAGCCCCTTCTTCCCCACAAATTTCTTATATTGTACTTTTATTAGAGACCATTATTGAATATGTCATTTCCTTGTTTAAGATCACAGAGCATGGTGCAGCTGCCATTTCTAGCAAGTCATGCAGCTATGTAGGGATCTAATCGAGATCATTTCGACTTGCAATAAGCTGGTTACTCATGCGGAACCACTACATTGATTCAGCGGTACCAGTAACATGGTAAGTACACATATACAGTGATGTCTTAAGGCATGGGTACATAGGGCAATTGCCTAGAGGGTGTATAATGCTCCTAGGTTGGCCCTGCATATAAACATACATACATACATCCATATCATCATCATTGTTTAACGTTCGTTTTCCGTGCAAGCACGGGTTGGACAGTTCGACCAGGGTCTGGGAAGCCAGGAGGCTGCACCAGGCTCCAGTCAGATCTGGCAGTGTTTCTACAGCTGGATGCCCTTCCTAACGCCAACCACTCCGTGAGTGTAGTGGGTGCTTTTTACGTGCCACTGGCACAGGTGCCAGGGGAGGCTGGCAGCAGCCACGATCGGTTGGTGCTTTTTACATGCCACTGGCACAGAAGCCAGTCGAGGCGGCGCTGGCATCGGCCACGTTCGGATGGTGCTTTTTACGTGCCAGAGAGAGAGAGAGAGTTGAAATTTACAGGAAAACAAAGACAGGTGCATGAACAACAAGCAAGTATATTAGTTTGATACTTGGGAAAGTGAGAAAGTCTTTTATGTTTCGAGCCTATGCTCTTCAGCAGAAAGGAATATGAGGAAATAAACAGAGAGGGAGTAAAAAAATCTTGTGGATTTAGCGATCAATCATGACAACTGGTGATATCTTTATATATAAAAGTGAGGTTGTGTGCTGTCTGTCTCCTACGATTTAGATTCCTAACTACTCCCACATTTTGCAGTGCAGTTTAACCAAAACCGGGTATCTTATAGTCGTGATTCATATCGAGCCCTTCTGGGTCTTAGCGTGCGTCTACGATGAGTCTACGATTTAAAAAAAATTTACAATCAATTTTTCCCATTTTTGGCATATATAAGGGAAGTAACACTCTAAAAATTTATTATTAAATCTCAGAACGTAAAAAGCTACAGTAACCCCCCCTCTCCTTTGTGGTTAGCCATATTGAGATGGCTATTTATACTTTACATCTCTAAAAATGCTTATATAGTTATTTCCCTTACAAACCCGAGCAACGCCGGGCGATACTACTAGTATATATATATATATCATCATCAGCGTTCCATGTCCATTTTCCGTGCTGACATAGGTTAGACAGTTTGACCAGAGCTGATGAGCCAGAGAGCTGCACCAAGCTTCAATTGTCTAGTTTGGTATGGTTTCTACAGCTGGATGCCCCTCCTAACACCATCCACTTTACAAAATGTATTGGGTGCATTGTATGTGGCACCAACATGAGAACTTTTTACATGGGGTCAGCACTGGTTTCCCTTCCATGTAACCCCAGCATGGGTGCTTTTTACATGGTGCCAGCCCAAGTGCTTTTTATGTGACACCAACCACAAGTACTTTTTACTTGGTATGTATGAGATTGTAGTCAGTTAACCAAGACAACCACCATTCGGTTAAGTACTCAATACATATAGCACAAGATTGAATTATATCTTTCTTTCAATATTGGCATGTATATTATTTGTAGAGATGAATTTGAACTCAGAACGTAACGGCAGACAAAATACCGCTAAGCATTTCGCCCGGCGTGCTAACGTTTCTGCCAGCTCGCCCTTGCTGCCTTTACACATGTACATACATACATATGTATATATATATATATATATATAGGTGCAGGAGTGGCTGTGTGGTAAGTAGCTTGCTTATCAGCCACATGGTTCCGGGTTTAGTCCCACTGCGTGGCACCTTGGGCAAGTGTCTTCTAGTATAGCTTCAGGCCGACCAAAGCCTTGTGAGTGGATTTGGTAGACGGAAACTGAAAGAAGCCTGTCGTATATATGTATATATATATATATATGTGTCTGTGTGCGTTTGTTTGTGTCTGTTTTTGTCCCCCTAGCATTGCTTGACAACCGATGCTGGTGTGTTTATGTCCCCGTCACTTAGCGGTTTGGCAAAAGTGACCGATAGAATAAGTACTGGGCTTACAAAGAATAAGTCCAGGGGTCAAGTTGCTCGATTAAAGGCGGTGCTCCAGCATGGCCGCAGTCAAATGACTGAAACAAGTAAAAGAGTAAAAGAGTATATATGTGTGTGTGTGTATATATATATGAACACATTGAGAACATACTTAAATAACTAAGTAAACCACTATTCAGTAACGTATTATTCAGCACCCATTGTACACATGAGACTTTTGTTTCTATGTTGGCATTGCAAATGAATTTTTCAAGTTACTATTTGAACTGTTAGAAGAAGACACAGCATTGTTTTCCTGGGAAGAGTTTGAATAGGAACACGAAGCAGTCAATTCAACTGTAGAATATATATTGCAGATATACTTACACAAGACATACATTAATGCTAATGAACTAATCTGGAGAGTATTCAACATCAGCAGAGACTGAGGATAAATCATTTAATCAAATTTCCCTGGGGCATTAGGTAAAATATTGGTACTGTACATATATATTTCCTTATTACCCACAAGGGGCTAAACACAGAGGGGACAAACAAGAACAGACAAACGTATTAAGTCGATTACATTGACCCCAGTGCATAACTGGTACTTAATTTATCGACCCCGAAAGGATGAAAGGCAAAGTCGACCTCGGCGGAATTTGAACTCAGGACGTAACGACAGACGAAATACGGTTACGCATTTCGCCCGGCGTGCTAACGTTTCTGCCAGCTCGCCGCCTTTTGGCCTTTTGGTACTGTACATATAGTGCCAACATGCATTCAGCCGTTGAGGCAGTAAAAACAAATGCTGGGTGGATAACTGTTGGCAAAACATGTACTCTGCCAACAACAACATTTCGATTCAAATTTCATTGAAGTATACATACTCATGCATGCATGTGTATATATGTATGTATGCTCTAGCATGGCCACAGCCTTTGGGCCGAAACATATATAAGAATAAAAGAATATGTGAGTGTGTCTGTGTCTTCCATCACTGCTTGGCAACATGTATTGGTGGGATTTTACATCCCCCGTAAGCAAAAAGGACCAAAAGAGTAAGTATCAGACGTTTTAAAAAAAAAAGGAGTGGGGTTGACTCCTTCTCTTTTACTCGTTTCAGTCGTTCGACTGCGGCTATGCTGGAGCACCGCCTTTAACCGAGCAACTCGACTCCAGCACTTATTCTTTGTAAGCCCAGTATTTATTCTATCGGTCTCTTTTGCCGAACTGCTAAGTCACGGGGACATAAACACACCAGCATCGGTTGTCAAGCAATGCTAGGGGGACAAACACAAACACACACATACATATATACGACAGGCTTCTTTCAGTTTCCGTCTACTAAATCCACTCACAAGGCTTTGGTCGGCCCGAGGCTATAGTAGAAGACACTTGCCCAAGGTGCCACGCTGTGGGACTGAACCCGGAACCATGTGGTTGGTAAACAAGCTACTTACCACACAGCCACTCCTGCGCCTATTAAAAGTTCAAGGTGGTACCCCTAGCAAGACTGCAGTCTAATGACTGAAACATGTAAAAGAATAAATGAACACACACACAACATATTCTCACTTTGCCAAATATTCTTCCTTCTCAGTTGCATAAACAGTTTTGGCCACCACTCTTCTAAACATACTCTTCATCATCTGAACCTTACACAGTCTGTTTCCAATAAGGCATTCTCATACCCTGGAACACATATTCGTGTGTATATGTAAGTATACACACACGTAAACTACTACACTAATCACTGGAAATTTAAAAATCTAAAACAATGTCTACAAAGACAGGATGGATAGGTAAATGTCGATTGGTGGTGAAAGAATATTGGGATGGTGGTATTGTATGTTGGAATTGATAGTGAAGATGCTGGTATGTTGTGTTGGTTGGTGTGACTGAATCAGGCACTTGGAAAAAAAAGATAAAGCTTTAGCGATAGAAGAGCATCCAAATGAAAAACAATGTCGGAGTCATCCAACCCATGCTACCGGGCAAAAATGGACATAAAACAAACGAACTAATATGCTTACATATGTGTTTGTGTGTCTACCTATCTATCTATCTATCTTATATTAAACTTTTAATACCTTTTGATAGTTTAAAATTAAAAAATAAATAAAAATAAAATAAATAAAATAAATAAAATAATAATAAAATATATATATATATATATATTTAAAATTCATAAGTTTAATTTATTAATTTAAATAATTTTTTAAAATTTTAACTTTAATTTAAATATTTTAATTGGATTTTTATATTTTATATTTTTTATATTTTTTAATTAATTTTATTTTTATGTATTGGATTATGATTTTCACTGTTTGATTTGCCTAATAGTGGTTTTATCTCTAATTTAATATATATATATATATATATATAGGGAGAGAGAGGTTGCGACTTGCGATAAACCAAGATTCTATCAGACAGTTGTTGTTATTAACAGAAGTCCAGATATTATGATATCTCGTTTAATGCAATCAACAGATTATTGCCACAGAAAAGTCTTCATCCCAAAGTAACCACAATAAAAAGCTTCCACTGTGTGTAGATTTGAAACGTAAGGTAAGTTAGACTTTATTTTGATTAACAATTTAGTCCACATTGTGTAAAATAATTATTACACACCAGTTTCTTTTTCCCCCTTTTTCCCCTCCTCAGCAGCAGACGTGAAATGAATCTAACTAGTTTCTATCCTAATTAGACCTTCCCCGGAGAAAGAATATCCATCTTCTGCTCACAGAAATATTAGTAGCTGTAGCTATTAATAGTGTCTTAGACAAGAATCTAGTTACATCAATTCCATTTTTTTCTGTTTATAAAGAGATTAAATCTTTATATATAAAAGTGAGGTTGTGTGCTGTCTGTTTCCTACGATTTAGATTCCTAACTACTCCTACATTTTGCGGTGCAGTTTAACCAAAACCGGGTATCTTATAGTCGTGATTCATATCGAGCCCTTCTGGGTATTAGCGCGCGTCTACGATGAGTCTACGATTAAAAGAAAATTTACCATCAATTTTTCCCATTTTTAATGCATTTTTGGCATATATAAGGGAAGTAACTCTCTAAAAATTTATTATTAAATCTCAGAACGTAGAAAGCTACAGTAACACCCCCCCTTTGTGGTTAGCCATATTGAGATGGCTATTATACTTTACATCTCTAAAAATGCTTATATAGTTATTTCCCTTACAAACCCGAGCAACGCCGGGCGATACTGCTAGTATGCTATATTTCTACAGTATTTGCTTTTCAGAGGGAAATTAAATATTTTTATGCAAATCAAAGAAGGTAAATTTTACTGCACACCGACAGCTTGACGCTGTTTTCACCCAAATCTTTTATCCTTTACTTTGTTTCAGTCAACAGACCGCGGCCATGCTGGGGCACCGCCTTGAAGAATTTTTAGCTGAATGAATCGACCCCAGTATCATTTTTTTTTGTTGCTATGCCTGGTACTTATTCTATTGGCCTCTGCTGAAATGTTAAGTTATGGGGACGTAAACACACCACCGGTTGTCAAGTGGTGGGGGGAGGAGAGAGGAGACAAACGCGCGCGCACACACATAATATATATAGGTGTATATATATATATATATATATATTATATATATATATATATATATATAAATGCATATATATATATATGCATATATATATATGCATATATGTATATATGCATATATGTAGATTATGGTTACGTTGATAACATTTGTTAATAGCAAAAAAAACAACAAAAAACCCCATTTTTGAAAGGAGTTTCGAATCATTTTCATCCCTTATCAAATTCATTTGCTCATAATTCGTGAAAAAGCGTGTTTTTTAATCACATTTTTGCAGAAATACAAATAAATCTGGGAAAAGAAAAGTGAAGAACCCTCAAGTTACAGAAACTGGTGCTAATAAATTTGGAAAGGAGAAGGAAGGGGTAAGAACAATCTGAAACTCTTTCCAAACTTTTTATTTTTCTAAATTTTATCAATACCCTCAAAAACGTATCGCTGCAAAATTTTATTTAAGAATGAGCTATGAGGAAACAAAGTCGATAATAGCGCGCCGACTTAAATTTAAAATTAACCCCAAAACACTATTTAGAACCTTATATATATATATATATATATATACATAAAAAAATAAGCAACAAGAATGAATCCGGTAATTTAGTACAATTGTTTCATACTACAACATTTTATTAAAAGCTGTAAATATTACAGCAGATTTATTTTTTAATTATAATCACCCAGCATATTTTTATGGGTAACACCATAAAAAATTCTGGTGCATCTAAATTAAGTGCCATATTCATTTGAATCTATATATATATATATATATATATATATAAAATTAATTAAGGGTAGAAATTGATATTAGTCAATTAAAACCAGTGGTCTAGCATATTAAAAAGAATCCGAAGATTAAAATATTTATATATACCAATTAAGGACTGAACACGAAAATGACGATTTGACGTCTATATCTAGCATGTTGACTGTCCACTTTTCGTGTTCAGTCCTTAATTGGTATATATATATATATTATATATATATATATATATATATATATATATATATATATATATAATATATATATATATACATACATATATGTGTATATAGACGCACTGTCTGTGTATTCTTAAAAGTCTTTTAATACATATTTCGCTTTCATTCACAGTATCTAGGGCAAGTTAGCCTTGCTGAACCCTACGAGCTAAGCCCACCAATCGCGTTTAAGAGCCCACTGAAAACTAAACACTACCAATGTCATACCGATGCATTCTTCTCTCTTTTTACTTCACCAAATATCCTTCTCCGTTTCGTAAACAGTCCCGTATATCCCCCACCACAACACCCTTTAAAGCTACCTTTAATACTCTCTTCCTCCACCTAATCTCACGCAATCTCTTAAGTTCTCCATTGCGCATGCGCACTCCTCAGCGCGCACGTTCACGTTGGTTACCCAAATGCAGATCACAAACAACCTTCACCACCACCCAGCCACCCAGCCAACCCACTATTACAAACACAACATGCCCTTTCTCACTCTCTCTCTCTCTCGTTCAAGTCACCTTATAAATTTAATTTAGTAAATTAATTGCATTCGAAACGGGTTGGGTATTATTTTTTTTTTCTGTTTCAATTAGCGAATTGACAAAATGGAATAAACACAATATCTGTTTCAACACACGATTAAACATCAGGAATCTTGCAAAACGAATTAATAAATACAAACAGCGTATGCAAAGTATATATGAAAGCGTCGATCATTTTTTACTTCTTTCAGTCATAGGACTGCGGTCATGCTGGGGCACCCGCCTTCAAGGGCTTAGCCGAACAAGTCGGAACTGTTATGCATTTTTTAAAGTATTGCTTACATTGGCTTAATTACGGTATAAGTACCGTTTGTAACGAAAGATTGCCTCTGGTACTTATTCTACCCACCTCTTTTTTGCCGAACCGCTAGATTACGGGGGTGTAAACAAACCAACACACCGGGTTGTCAAGCAATAGTGGTGAACAAAAACATGCACATAGACGTATATGCATTTAGGATAACGATATTTAATCTGTCATTCCATGTGTAAAATAGATCGGATTTAATATGGGAGAAGATTTTTACAGCTGGTCAAACGACGTCTCCTTAGTTGTAAATTGCCGACGAAATAAAAACTCGTCAATTACTAGATTCGATCTAATCTACTGCTGCCGATAAAATAAAATCGATAGCATCGATCTTAATTTATTACTATACTCTCACGTATCCTCCACAAGTATGTCCTGGCCTCGTTACAAATCATTGTTTACATTGCTATAATTCACGTTATGAGTGAAATCCGGCGGTGGGGTCGACGTTGCCCTCCCCGGGGTCCGTAAAATAACTACAATTCATTATAACATTCTCTCTATCTCCTGTAATTCAAATCGCCCCATGGTCCCGGCGGACAAAATGGAAAGCGAGTTACTATAAATCTATTTACCTGTTTAAAACATTTTAACTAATATTTTATGTAAACTTGCAGAGTTGCTTAGGATAATTTTATTTTTAATATTTGCTGTTCGTATTTATTATTTATATCAAATGCCGTAAGAGTGACATGTGGCACAGAATTACATCTAAGGCCCAGGCTGTCTTTAGAAACACCGACAAAGGATATAATAAAGTCAAAATTTATCGTATTTGAAATAATTGAATAATATATTTTAAGTAGCTCATTACATGACTTGCACTCAATGACAACATGATTTGGTGCAAAAACCGGTGACTTTTTTCCTTCTAAATAATTCCAAGGTGATCGTTGCTTATAAAATAAACAGTCATATACTGGTACTAGTACCTCATATACTTAGGTCAGTTTATCATGTTCCAAGCTAAATGCAAAAGTTTCCAATTCACTCTCTACAAATAGCAGTTAAGGAATTAAGTAGCAATAAATAATCCACTGGTATCGATCGACTTTGAAACCTCCGTACCAAAACAGACATGTAACAAACAGATCAAAATAAATACGTATTTGCGATATGGACATTTTACTGAATTAGCAAGAACCAGATTTAATATACTTGGAAAAGCCCTGAATGCCGCAATATCCTATCCCACAATCCATGTAAATAAAAATCCTGAGAAAGGTGCATCTGGAAGAAGTCCGATAGCTGAGATCGAGTCACGCCGGCGGTTGACAATGCATTTTGCCCTTAATGGCAATTATAAAATCTACACCAGTAAACAAAGCGAGGTTTTGAGTTTAGGAAATGAAACCCAAAGCCGTCTCATGAACACGGTAAAATAAAGTGGAGGAGAAACCAAACTATGGGCCTTGCATTATGCTGTCTGGTGCTTGGTGCTTCTAATTTCGAAATCAGAAATACGTTAAATTAACTGTGAGGTTCGTATATGCGGTACAAATGCACACATTTAAATAAAGGACGAAGAGGTGAGGGATAGATTGTGTGCCGTTCATACCTTTCCCGGAAGCATTAGTTACAATAGTTTGTCAATGAAAATACAAGGATTACAATAAGCATTCTTACTATCAACTTTTGGCGAACTTTTATGTAAAGAAAAAAATATTCCACTCGACAATAGAAAAACCAAATGGATTTAAATTCAAACTCTTAGCTAACCTGATCTGTACTTCATGGTATAATCTGGAGGTAAAACGGAGGTCGATGACGGTCGTAGAATCACAGTTATTTGTTGTCAAGTTGAAAAAAAAGTGTCCCCTGTGTGTTTACCTCGTGCTTTAAGGAATTAAATGAACCTCTCTCTCTCTCTTTCTATGCTGATACCCCCTCTCTCTCTCTCACTCTCTTTCTATGCCGATACTCTCTCTCTCTGTCTTTCTATGTCGATACCCCTCCGTCTCTCTCTCTCTCTCTTTCTATGCCGATACCCTCTCTCTCTCTTTCTATGTCGATGCCCCTCCCTCTCTGTCTCTGTCTCTCTCACTCTTTCCTGCTGTCAGCCAGTACTGTGGGTTTCTCTAGCCGTCGTTTAATTCTTCCTCCCACTCCTCAAGCAAAACCTTTTACAAATCGTTGCGGGCTGCAAAGGGACCAGGGTTGGGCATAAGAGTGTGTGTGTGTGTGTGTGTGTGTATGCGTGTGTGTGTGTGCGCGTGAATGCATGTATGTTTGTGTGTGTGTGTGTGCGGAGGATGATGAGAGCGAAGCAAGATGTGAAGATGTTGGTTACGTTTAAAAACACAACTGCTGCTGCCACCACCACGATTACTACTACTACTACTACCACCATTACTACTACTACTACTACTACTACTACAACTACTACAACTACTACTACTATTACTACTACTACTACTACTACTACTATTATTACGACTACTACGACGACCACCACCACCATCACTACTACTACTATTACTACTACTACTACTACTACTACTATTACTACTACTACTACTACTACTACTACAACGACCACCACCACCACCATCACTACTACTACTACTACTACTACTACTTCTACTACGACCACCACCACAACCACCATCACTACAACTACGACGACGACGACAACCACCACCACCACCACCCCTACTACTACTACTGCTGTGGATACTTCCACAACTATTACAGCTATTACCACCTTCACCATTCCTCTTACTATTACAACTGCTAATACTTTCACAACTATTACAACACTACTACCACCACCACCACCACCACAACTTCTACTATCACCGCCACCCACCACCAGATCCACTCTTCATCTGCAAATGGTCTTTTGTCTACATTTTACAAAAAAAATTTCGATTGACTGAGCTTATTTGGAATTAACCCTGCGCCCATTGTTTTAACCTTTTTATACAGCCTTAAGGGAGATTTTGTTTACTAGTAGCATGGATAATCGCAGTTACTCGAAAGTTTTTCAACTTCGTATTACATGCGTGAGGCCTTAATGTGTATTAAGCTACCACAAGCCAAAGAGGAGAGAGAGTTGGTCGCACGATTTGCAGCCATAGAAATAGAAATAGCAACCAAATCGTCCTCAAATCACACCATACTTCCTTTAAAATGAACACGTGATAAAGTGGGCCTATTTAGGATCTTGTTAAATTTCGTCAAAACCGCTTCAAAGTATTTCAAATTTTCACCAGATTATTTTCAAATAATATAGTTTTGCATGCAGATGACGAAAGTTTTTTCTCAGTTCGGCAAAAGAGACTGATAGAATAACGTACCAGGCTTTTTTTTAACTAAAAGGAAGAAAAAAAAAAAAGAACTGGGGTCGTTTTGTTCGAATAAAACCCTTCAAGGGGTACCCCAGCATGGCCGCAGTCTAGTAATTGAAACAAGTAAAACATGGAAGATAAATTAATATTCCTTTCTATAATAGGCAGAAGACCTGAAATTGGGGGACTCAACTGGTTCTTATTCCATAGACCCCTGAAAAGGATGAAAGGTAAAGTCGGCTGCATTTGAACTCAGAACACAAAGATTAAGGAAATGCTGCGAAGCATATTGTCCGGCGTGCCTAACGATTCTGCCAACTCACCGCCGCCTTCCCTAGAAATCTTTATATATAAAAGTCAAGTTGTGTGTCTGTCTCCTACGATTTAGATTCCTAACTACTCCCACATTTTGCGGTGCAGTTTAACCAAAACCGGGTATCTTATAGTCGTGATTCATATCGAGCCCTTCTGGGTATTAGCGCGCGTCTACGATGAGTCTACGATTTAAAAAAAAAATTTACCATCATTTTTTTTCCATTTTAATGCATTTTTCGCTATTAAATAAGGGAAGTAACTCTCTAAAAATGTCTACGATGAGTCAACGATTTAAAAAAAATTTTCCATCATTTTTTTCCATTTTTAATCCTTTTTTTTTTGCTATTTTTTGGCTATAACTCTCTAAAAATGCTTATATAGTTATTTCCCTTACAAACCCGAGCAACGCCGGGCGATACTGCTAGTTAATAATAATGAAATTACGTCAGCGTAGAAAATTTTGAAAACGAAAATAAAATGAAAATTTGAAGATCCCTTATTTAAGCTACGTTTAAAAAATACAATACAAGTTTGTCACGACTGGAAAGTCTGATCATAGGGTTGGCCTGGGGCAAAACAGTAAAATCCCTAATCATCGCCACCAACGATGTAGCATCTACGTATTCGTTAGTGTTGTTACAAATAGTAGCTAAATCTCCCTCAAATCATACCCTACTACTTTTTTCAAAAAACTCTTTTCCCCAAGGCAACCTCTGATCCAGTACACTCGAAAGACGTTCCAGCCGTAACCATCTCGTTTTTGTTTTATTTTATTTTATTTTCTGTTACAGAGCATCGAGGATTACAATACGTTCTTTCCTTTATCATTCTGAAGACGGTAGAGTGTGATTTGGTGAAAGGCGTTCCTATGCATCAGACCCCAAGACCACATTACAGTGTCCTTTTCTAAGGCTTTAGAGTATGACTTCAGGAAAATTTGGCAGCTATTTCTAGCAGGTCGATCATCCACGCAGAGGCTCCTTCGTTGGCTCGTACAAGTAAAAGTTTTTGCGACTAAGGTAGACACGCAAACGCAGACGTGCGCATGAAGAGACACACACACATACACACACACAACACAACACAGCCCAACACATACACTCAACATAGCACAACGCACGCAAAAACATAGACAAACACCTTAACACAAACGCAACACAACGCAAGCAGACACACACACATACAGCAACACACATGCATAGACACACGCATGCATACACACACATACAGCAACACACAAACACAGACACACACACATACAGCAACACACATTTATACACACACACATTCATGCACAGCCTGTTATGTGTCAGCTCACAGTTGACGAGCATTTGTTAAGAGATAAGCCGCTTCGTCTTCATTCTAATGGAACTAATCTAACACAAGGGCAGAGCAAGAAGCTGCCTGCTGCCGTTTCAGCCGTTGATGAAATTGTACGACTCTTTTTAGATGAGATGTAATGATGGCAGAGGGAAGGAAGGGATCAGAATATGTTGGAAGAGTGAAGGGGACATCGCTTTTTAACTCGTTCGTTAAGCAGTTAAGATAAACACGAATTTATTAAGGATCTCCGTCGTGTTCGACGATGAACATTCAGTCGTTCGATCAAAACTGAATGATCTACCCACGGGCTCTAAGTATTCCAAAAATAGTTAAGATAAACACGAATTTAGTAGTGGATGGGTCTCCGTCGTGTTCGACAACGAGTATTCAGTTGTTCGATCAAAGTGAATGATCTACCCACGGGCAAGGTATTTCAAAAATAGTTAAGATAAACACGAATTTAGTAAGGGGTCTCCGTCGTATTCGACAACGAGTATTCAGTCATTCGATCAAACTGAATTATCTACCCATTGGCTAAATATTCCAAAGGCACATGACAATGCAATTTTCAAGCAGAATCGCGTGCCACAAGGCTGCACCTTTGAATTGCAGATACAATCCATTAGATAGGCTTCTAAACAGTTTCCCCTCAATTCACACTGACAAGGCTTAGGTCGACATGACATGATAAAAAATCACCCAAGACGATATGCCGAGGGACTGAACCCGGGACCTCGTGAATATGAAGCAAATTTCTTTATAATTTGATCATGCTGTTTGTACATGGCTGTGTTGAGAAGTTCACTATTTAACCACGTGGTTCTGGGTTCAGTTCCATCTTCACGGTACTTTGGGCAACTGGACCAATGAATTTAATAGACAGAAATTGTGTGTGTAGTTGTAGTAATGAAATCAAACCAAATAGTGATTTTTGAAATAATTCAATACGTACGTTTGAGGTTTGCGAAATATGCAATAAAATGCTTTAACTGAGGAAAGTTTACGTAATGTATGCATTTCCTTGGTATCTCGTTGAGAGAGCACATAAGTAGCAAGATCATCAGAAAGAAGTCCGGCGTGAGAGATGTCATCGCAGAGTATACACGCAGCAAGTTTAGATGGGCTGGACACGTCGCCTGGCTCACCGACAATCGGTGGACGCACGCAGTTGTCGAGTGGTACCCGCGTGAGCGGAAACGACCACTCAGAAGACCTCCACGACGGTGGAATTACGACTTCAGGAGGACGATTGGGGTCACGTGGATGAGAAAGCCGCGATCCAGAGAGGAGTGGACAGCGTGCTGTGACCAGCGGTGTCAAATGGACGCCTGACGGACTGGTCGGTCAAAGTGATCAAAGTGATATTACACAAACCCGAAACGTACATATTTCAAAATATCACTATTTGGTTTTACCCCATTATTACATACGATTCGATGCTAGTAAAAACTAGACAGTCTTGATTCCACCTATGCGGATACATTTTGATTTTAAAAAGCAAAAATTAGAATTTTTAAGAATTTTCTAGATTGTATAGACTTTAATTGCTTTCTTTTAGTAAAAGTTATATGCTCCAAACAAATTAATAGGTAGCTTTATTTATCGTATAGCTAGATGTATCCACTTAACTGTAGGTAGGTACCAGGTGTGCTAATAATCTAACTAATGCATGTTGCAGAAGGAAATTAGCGAATGATTCGTTGGTTTGCAGTACTGGGTTCAGTTTCAAATGAACAGTTATCACGTTTTCTATCTGTGAGAGATAAGCGTCTGTTTATCTTACACCCAGAAACAAACCTGCATTTTGTTTTATCTACGGTAGGTAGATCCCTGTGATCAGCGCTGGATTAACCATTGAGCAAAATAAGCACGTGCTTAGGGCATCAAGTGAAGAGAGGCACAACAGAAATGGTAAATGGTTTACGGTACAAAAGAAATCACTTTGGTTCATATGATGGGAAATATAATTTCGAAGTGTTCACGATGTTATAGTGAGCATCTGGTCAAGGGCGTTGCAATTAAAAAAGTTGGAGAAAACTTTTCAAATATAAATAAAGTGAAAGTATACAAAAATGAATATTATTTCCATCTTACTGTTGGTTTGTTTCATTTTGAAACATAAAAATTCATTTTATTGTTTATTATTGTTTATATTTCGAATCATATATTAAGGCGCCAAAATAGTTTCCGTGCTTAGGGCCTCTATATATATATTAGTTCGGCCCAGCCTGTGATTAAGAAAATGTTAAATCACATAAGATTATCTTTAAAACTGGTTGGTGAGTAACGGAACTTTGGGTGTATGTGTGGGAAAGATATTATTCGAGTTAGGCAGGAACGATTTTTGATTTAGGTACAAGGCCAGCAATCGACTGCTGTACTTAACTGGTACAAAGCAAGGTAATCTTTGCCTTGGCGGGATTTAAACGCAGAAAGTTAAGAGCCAGAACAAATATTGCAAGGCATTTTCCCCGGCACTGTAACGATTGTGCCAGATTTTCGTCTTTTATGGTTTCTGATTTAGGCACAAGGCCAGCAATTTTGAAATGAGGTGATCAGTCAATACCATTTATTCCAATATTTGCGTAATATTTCATTTCATCGGCACTGAAAAGATGAAAGGCTTTACACGCTTTAACCAGATTGTCGCTTTCGAGTTGGACAAGAAGGAGTAAAATCTAGCCGACATGAAACCGTTGGCCACACCAGAGCAGGTTTTAAGTTTCCTGTTGTTTCTGTCTTATATTCATGGCTTAGAATTATTTCTAAAAGTGTTAACTGTTTCCTAACAACATCTGCGTTTCCAAAACACCTGTCTGCCAATGATTGCAAAACCGTTGAAACCTGTTTTAACTGTTTGGATAATAGCGGGATTGAAATCAGAACTAACAGGCAATGATGCAGCTACAGTGTATACCATCCGGGGCAACCTTTGAATTTGCCCCTCCACCCGGGCCAATACAGTGTGTACAGGCTTATACAGCAGATCCGAAATTGCCGTCCCCATAAAAGCATCACCCGGGGCATATTGACCCTCACCTTCACTCTAGCTAAGCTACTGTTAACAGAAATCACAGCCATCTCAGACAAGTGTTATACCAATCTACATCTGTGGTTAAATTTTGGAACGTGTAGCCCTTAAGCATAACCCATTATTCTAAACTTAGAGGCATCACATCATCAAGTCTAGTTATACAGCAAGCCAAATGAGAGAGTTCTTGTAAAAGGAATATACAGGAGTTGTTCCAAATCTCTGTTTCATAACTTATAACATGCATTCATCTGGCCAGATATATATCAGAAGAATGAGATGCAATCGGCAACAGTGGCTCAGAAGTGCAGTGATTTGTGTAAAAGTTTAACTGTAGTTTGGTTGGCGGCAAAAAAAAAAAAAAAAAAATGCCATCTGAATATCTGGAAACATTTTTTCTATATTTAAGACAGCACAAGCACGAGATGAAAAGAACTATCTTCTACACAGTCGCTTGATCTGCAAGGATTCTAGTTGGCATGGGCAACCCTTTTGGCGAAGCGGGCCGCATGGGACCTAGCTCGGATCTTTACCCTTTAAACGGCAGATCGAGAAATTAATTTTAAACAGCAGTAATTTTATTCAGCTGAACACACGTCATTGATTGATTGAAATTACCGAAATACGACAACTTTAACACGAAATAACTTTGAAAATACAAACTTTTCTCAACAACACTAAGAGTAAAAGATGTTTTATATGACACATTCTACCGGTGTCCGAAGTTTGAAAGTGTTTTGTTTCAAAAAATTAATTTCTCGGTCTGCCGTTCAAAGGGAAAAGATCCCCTAACTCATCATCAAGCAGACCGTACTGCTAAAAGAAATTAAAGGTAATTTATCGATAGACGCGCCATTCGGAATGTCCTGTGCTTGAGAATTACAGCTACACATACCCTACCATTAAAAAAAAAAAAACAAGAGCAAAAACAATAAACAGAAGCACGTTGATATACTAATAGACAGAACAGTTGTGGCTGGGCCGACTTTGATCAGAGTAGACGAAGTTAAGCAGCAATTACAACCACGACCACCACCACTACTACTGCCACCGACGCCACCACCACCACCACCACCACCACCACCACCTATACCACAACAACAACAACGACGACGCTACATAAACATGGTCATGTAAGAGTTTGCCTCTCGGGCATAATTGCTCCAAGAATCAGACGTATTTAAATTCCTTCATGCTGGTAACTACCACCTTTTGAAATTCCCTCTCTCCAGCGAGGCAGATACAATAAAATTTTCTCTCTCTCATTTAGGTTAGCTCACTCTCTATCTATCCTCCTGCTTCTTACATGTTTAGTAGGCTTTCTGTAAATCTCTCTACTCAACATGCTTTGTTTTTCTCTTCACCTTTCTATTCAACAAATTCCTTCCATGAGCCATTGAGGTTGACTCTGCGTATTCGGTCAACATGCTAAAAATAACAGTCAAACCTACCTCAACTTACATCCAACCGTTTTAAATAAGAACACAAGTCAAACATAATGAAGTACGTTATGCCTCGAAATAATGACTGGAAGGTCACAGCTGGAACGCATTTGATCATAGATTTGTATAATTAACGCAGATACGGGACTAAGCAACAACTTTTTAAAAATTTAATTTAATTTTGTATTTTGGAATTTCGGAATATCGACATTACACGGATTTTGTGGATAAATGAATGCACCTATACCAAGCTTAAATATAAACACGCAATTATCTATCTGTCTGTCTCTCTATCTATGTATCTATATAACATGCACAGAGAGAGGGGGTAGGGAGAGAAAGAAAAGAAGTGACGAGAAATATAATTATCTGATGTCTAGCAATACATCCCGGCGTTGCCCGGTAGTTATATATTTCTTTATTGCCCACAAGGGGCTAAACATAGAGGGGACGAACAAGGACAGACAGAGGGATTAAGTCGATTATATCGACCCCAGTGTATAACTGGTACTTTATTTATCGATTTTATTTATCCAATGTCTAGCAATACATCCCGGCGTTGCCCGGTAGTTATAACCCACAGTCACATTGTTTCTTTCTTATGGGTAGAATCGGCACACGAGCAGCGTGAAGCAAGCAACTCTTTTTTATAAACGGTCATTTTGTGATAAACAATGCTGAAATTGTTGTCACCAAAAACATATAGAATAGCAGCTTAGATTATAATTAAATCCTAAAATTGTCCCCCAAAATGACCCAGACTTACGGGTGTAAAGGAATGGATGACGAATGAGAACGTAGAGATATCCGTATTGCAGAAAGTAAGGTGCATGGAAAGAAAGATGCTTCATTGTGAAAAGCACCATCTCTGTTATGTTTGTGCAGACTGCACACTTCAACATTTGTTAAGTGAAGCCGACAATGCTTCTGGGTAAACTATGTTTTACGTAAGTCCAGTGTTGGTAGAATAAATACACAAGTCATCTGCACTGCTAACTCGAGAACATACGACATATAGTTGTCCATGCGAAAAGCAGGATCGTTGTAAATTGAGACCCACGATTTTTAAATTTTGGCCCTGGGCTTTGTTGATTGTCATAGCGAAGCACAATCGCACTCGGAACTGGAGGCGTTTGAATTGAAATGGCACATTTGAGGGAATAAGGGGCATGCGTGAAATATATGCGATCTTTCCTCGATTGCAGCCGGCAATAATGGTTGCTTCTAGGACATGACTTGTCATTGTAGTCATAATCAATCTTGTACCATTGCATAGTCGTGGTAGGTCCAAATTCCTCAAGACGTCCTTCTCCTTGCAAGGTAGACACTACTATTTTATTGTAAACAGGCCTTTTGCTCAGCTTGCAATAATGGTTCACTTTCATCAAGTTGCTTTTTCAGGGCATCCAAGTTGTATGCTCTTTCTCGAATGATTTCTCTTGAAAGGCCATGATGTTCAGCTGAAGGTGTTGGAATGCCATAGACGGATAAGCTTTTGTCCCCAATGGAATTAAGCATGTCTTCTAAATGCCGTAATACTCCGAGTAGGAGACACTTGGTCCATGCAGGCGTCGAGCTTCATGAAGAATGTCATCAGATAGGCTGTCTTTGTGGTTTTCCCAAAGTTGTAGTGGATTCAGTAAAGCGCAATGGTACAACATGATGGCAAAGAATCTTCTGAGTTGGTAAGTTGTGCATGCGGTTGCTGCGTCAGAAAGAGATAATCTCTAGTGACAGCCATCTTCGAGAAGACCTCGTAGTTGGCAGGATTGTCGAAATGATTCGCAAACCAAGGAGTATACTATTTTAAGATCTTTGAATGACATTGCTCCAGGAACTTTGTGGAGGAGCATCCGGAGACAGTAGCATTCGAAGTTTTGGGGGTGGACCGTATAAACTCGACCTAGAGCATTACTTTTTTTTTTAATGTGTGGGTGCCCTTCGACGGTTACACCAAGCTTTCTCCTCCTCCACTTCTTAACATGGTTATTCCAGGCGTAATACTTCGGGGTAGAAAATGGTTGCGGCGAATGCATCACATCTACACAGGTCAAAGAATGCTGTGGCAGTCATCGCTTGTGGCTCATATATTTGTCCTCTATTTCGGGATTCGATGGATCAAAATAACCTCTTTGGCCCTTTTCTAAATGAACAGAGACGTGGACAACTGTAGGATATCTGTCATGGATGGGGAAACGAAGGAGTCTCCAAGCGAAAAGCGGGGGTTTCGTGTAGAAAAAAATTTTTTAAGGGTGGTTGAAAAAGCAGAGAGAGAGAGAGAGGAGAAAGTACGCATGTGGGCCAGAGGCTGGAGTACGTCATGAGGGACTTTATTCCAATTAGTCGAGCTGGGGCGGAGATCCCTTTTGAACCTTTGATCACTACATTATTTTCATTTTGAAGAATAGCAACGAAATTCCCTTTTTTAAAATCTTTTAGCGAAGCGGAAGGTGGTACAGATGATCATTTGCAGGACCTCCAAGGTTTGTGGGAGGGAATAAGGAAGGTATCCTTAAATCGAAACTCGGTCCCGAACGCTTGCAGCAGGACGGATTTCGCTAAAGTCACTCGAGATATTAGAAGTTAATCTACCACTCGAATAGGTCATGGCAGGATTTGAACTCAGAACACAAAGATCTAGAACAAGTAAAGCAAGGTATCTTGTCTGATGCTTTAACTGTTCGACCAGTCTACCACCGTACGAAACTGGTATTTTATTTATCAACACTGGAGAGATGAATGGCAAAGTTGACCTTGTCTGGATTTGAACTCAGAACGCAAGGTGTCGGAACAACTAGCATTATGCATTTCGTCCGATGCTCTAACGCAGTGGTTTTCAACCAGGGTTCCGCCAGTACAGTCCAGGGGTTCCGCAAGAAGTTACAAAACTGCTAAAATCGGCAGTAATTTTTAATTCTCCTGTGCAGATATGTGTGCATAAGACTATTAAATTATTGCACAGGGGTTCCTCGAGCCAGTGGAATGTTTCCTTGGGGTTCCATTCCAGCAAAAAGTTTGAAAAGCACTGCTCTAACGACTCAGCCAATAGGCCGCTTAAAAAGCAGGAGCCCATCTTTATTGGACTTATTTTAAGGATGTAAAAGAGAGGAACACACAGTCTCCCTCAACGGAATTCAACTCACAAAGTATCGGTTAAACTGAGAATATAATAGTAAACATTAGCCAAGGTATCGTGCTGTGAGATCGAAAGCAGAACCGTGAGGTTGCAAAGCGAACTTCTTAATAACACAGGCAAGAATGCCTCCAAACGTCTAATGTGGGTAAGATTGTGTGTACGTGTGTATGAGTGCGTACGTGTATATACGTGTGTGTGTGTGTGTGTATACGTGTGTGTGTGCTTACATGTAAATTTGATATATCTCGTTAATCATATTTTCATGCATGACACAGTTATAAAAAGACGTGGTGTTTTGACTTCTCGCTCTAATTGCAGTACACAGCAGAGTCAACGGTTAAATACCATTTTCGAACAAACTAGTCGACTGAAACTCTATAGCCCGCCCTATCTGATTGTAGAGGGTTTCTTTGCTGGGTCTACTGATTTGGTGGGACATTAATGAGAAGTTAAAAAGTTCGGTCATTAAGAAAAAACTATACAGAAAGAAAAAAAAGATAAATGAATGCATGTGGAGGTAAAATATGTGGAATCTCTTCATAAACTTCGTGTCAATGTAATCTTCTCTATTGATTTCCAAGGCCGTAAATATGTTGGGAAGGTGTCTATAAGTTAAGCCCCACTTTCTCCGGTAAATGCTCAAAACTTACTTCATTCATATCTCTATGATTTTATTTCTTTTGTTATTCTTTTTAGCTCCAGGTATAAACCCTGACAGCAGAGCAAATCTATGATGAAAGGTATTTTAAAACCGTTACAATCCCGTTTCTTGTGTGTGGTGTGTGTGTGTGTGTGTGTGTGTGTGTGGTGTGTGTGTGTGTGTGTGTGTGTGTGTGTGTGTGTGTGTGTGTGCGCGCGCGCGCGCGTGTGCGTGTGCGTGTGTGTGTGGTGTGTGTGTGTGTACACTTGGTCCCGAACGCTTGTAGCAGAACGCATTTCGTTAAAGTCACTCGAGATACAGATACTAGAAGTTAATCTACACCCGAATAGGTAATGGCAGGATTACACACACATATATATATATATATAGTTAATCCAAACAAAAAAAGAACAAAAAAACACAACAACGCGAGGACGTGGAACAAAAATAGTATTATTGGACGCTCAGGAAAGAAGGGAAGAAGGAGGGTTTAACGTTTCGAGCGGAGCTCTTCGTCGGAAACATAGGAGAAGGAAAGATCCAGAGAAGGGAAGACAGAGGAAAAAAATCGCCAACGGTACACACGAGGTCACATTTTGAATATATATATATATGTGTGTGGTGTGTGTGTGTGTGTGTGTGTATAAACATATATATATACACACACACATGCACGCGTTTACACTGTATAGTATTGCCTGTTTTATCTCTTCTAAGTCGTGTGTTTTGAGGGGGGTTTGACTGTGCTAGTTTTAGCAGGCCGAGTAATCGTATCGAGGCAGGCCTCTTCGTTGACTCGTCATCGGGACCACTGAGACGCTTGGCAAAATTCACTCCCTGCAGAAAACGAACCTATAACGTAAAGAAACCTTAACTAAATGTCTCAATGGATTCAATATGGCACTCTAGAATTCCCGCTACTCCAATCTTTAATCTCCTTCCGATTTACCAACGAATTTAGAACTTTCTTCATTAACAGTCGTATTTTGTTTGCTTATTGTTTTCCAATCTTGGTACAACAACCGTCAGCTGTCTACGAGAAGGGGAAGTTGTTTCTTAAGTACATACTCTTTTACTTGTTTCAGTCATTTGACTGCGGCCATGCTGGAGCACCACCTTTTAGTCGAGCAACTCGACCCCGGGACTTATTCTTTTTGTAAGCCCAGTACTTATTCTATCGGTCTCTTTTTGCCGAACCGCTAAGTGACGGGGACGTAAACACACCAGCATCGGTTGTCAAGCAATGCTAGAGGGACAAACACAGACACACAAACACCATAACATATACATATATATATATACGACAGGCTTCTTTCAGTTTCCGTCTACCAAATCCACTCACAAGGCATTGGTCGGCCCGGGGCTATAGCAGAAGACACTTGCCCAAGATGCCACGCAGTGGGACTGAACCCGGAACCATGTGGTTGCTTAGCAAGCTACTTACCACCAGTTTTTCGAGTGATTATCTTTGACTTTTGTTTACTGTTTTCGCCAAACTTAGATTCAGACCATAAACTGGGTCTTTTTCCTATGAAAACAGAATTTCAGAACTCGTACCGTAAATCTTCGAGTATGATCCGCATTTTCCCCCCAAAATTTAAAGGGTCAAAATCCCTAGTATGTACTATATACGAGGTTAAAAATGAAAAAATATTTTCTAAGCAATGTCCGAGTCTCTATTTGCTGTCCGGCAATGTCTATTCAGACGCATTGTGAGTGGATTTGGTAGACAGAAACTGAAAGAAGCCCGTCGTATATATATATATATATATATATATATATATATATAATATATATATATATATGTATATGTATGTATGTATGTATGTATGTATGTATGTATGTGTGTATATGTTTGTGTGTCTGTGCTTGTCCCCCCCCCAACATCGCTTGACAACCGATGCTTGTATGTTTACGTCCCCGTAACTTAGCGGTTCGGCAAAAGAGACCGATAGAATAACTACTAGGCTTACGAAGAATAAGTCCCGGGTCGATTTGTTCGACTAAAAAAGGCGGGTGCTCCAGCATGGCCGCAGTCAAATGACTGAAACAAGTAAAAGAGTATAGATTTCATAATTCGATAAAAGGTTACATAGGTGTATGAAAGTATGTGACGTTTATACCTTTCTCAAAGATATTTGCGAACCGGCTTTAAGCAAGAATCACTATTTCAACAGAATATTATACGTCTTTATATATAAAAGTAAGGTTGTGTGCTGTCTGTCTCCTACGATTTAGATTCCTAACTACTCCCACATTTTGCGGTGCAGTTTAACCAAAACCGGGTATCTTATAGTCGTGATTCATATCGAGCCCTTCTGGGTATTAGCGCGCGTCTACGATGAGTCTACGATTTAAAAAAAAATTCGCCATCAATTTTTCCCATTTTTAATGCATTTTTGGTATATATAAGGGAAGCAACTCTCTAAAAATTTATTTTTAAATCTCAGAACGTAAAAAGCAACAGTAACACCCCACCCCCTTTGTGGTAAGCCATATTGTGATGGCTATTATACTTTACATCTCTAAAAATGCTTATATAGTTATTTCCCTTACAAACCCGAGCAACGCCGGGCGATACTGCTAGTGCATTATAAATTTCGCTTTTAAGGCGGCGAACTGGCAGAATCGTTACCGTGCCGGACAAAATGCTTAGTAAATTTCTTCCGGATTTATGTTCTGAATGAAAATTTTTGCCGAAGCCGACTTTGTCTTTTTTCATCCTTTCGGGGTCGATAAACTAAGTACCAATTGAGTGCCCCTAAATTTCAGATTTTGTGTCTTTACTAGATAGGATTATGAGCCTCGTTTGATTTCCTGCTTCAATAATATTTTTAGAAATCTGTGGAAGATGGATTCTGTTTTAGAGCAACAAACAAATTTCTCTAAGTGGAATTACAGTTTGCTGGAGAGTCAGAATCGATCATACATTTCCTGCTTGTTTGGCTACAACTGCTACACTGTATAGCAATATCATGGATTAGTTATTAATATACTAACTTCCACGTGACCTTGAAGAGATATCTGAAGCAGCTATGTTATACTTAAGAAGACAGAATGGGGTTAAATAAGGAACCGTTTGCCGTTCTTAAAACAGACCAATGCACGTACACAAATTCGCGACCAGGTCATATTTAGATGAAATTAGAGCAGGAGCAAGGGTGAAGTCAATAAATGTCAGTCTAGATTGACTGCATATCAAAAAGGTGGTTTTTAGTTTCTTCTTGTCATAAACACCATGAGAACGAAGAAATCACGAAAGTTTCAGCAAGATGTAAAAAGATATCTTAATTATCCCTAGAGGTGTTACGAAAACACTGTAACCCTTCAAGTTAATTATTAATCAGGTCTTCAAAGTAGCAATATGAGAACAGTGGGAATAGGGGAAACCACACAAGTCAACGGAGGAAGACTCGCTGTGAACGTACTACCTTCCAGAAATAGTAGCCAAATCTCCTTCAAATCAACCATTCAAAAATTGTAGTACTCACTGGATAATAATATACTGTTGTCTTGGATACACTGTTTGAATAAAAAGATAGGATGACCATAGATGGAGCGCCTTTTTTCATGACTACTCGATCACTGTTAACCTTGAGCAAAATAACGACAATAATTTCCATTTAGAATGAATGTGATTTCCTAAAGGAAAAAAATATAACGCTAATAGTTTGTTGTGGAGGAGGCGAGAAGCGATAAAAAGGGGTTAAGCCAGTGCGTCGGTATTAGGGTTATGATGAGGGCAAGCTGACAGAAACGTTAGCACGCCGGGCGAAATGCGTAGCGGTATTTCGTCTGCCGTTACGTTCTGAGTTCAAATTCCGCCGAGGTCGACTTTGCTTTTCATCCTTTCGGGGTCGATAAATTAAGTACCAGTTACGCACTGGAGTCGATATAATCGACTTAATCCGTTTGTCTGTCCTTGTTTGTCCTCTCTGTGTTTAGCTCCTTGTGGGTAGTAAAGAAACAGGTACATAGTCAAGTGTCTAAACCAGAGAATATAGAATATTTCAAGTTTATTGTTACTCCTGGGGTCGGTTCTTTTACTCATGTCTTTCGAACTATGAACGACAATTGTAATAATGTTTCCTCAGATTGGCACAGGTAGATGAAAAACAAAGCCCATTTCACTCCAATGGAATTTGAATACAAAATATAGAGAGACGAAACTAAATTTTGTTAGGCATTTAATCCGACATTCTATCTCCATCGTAAAGGAGAAATGCAATAAACTGACCTGGAATCATATTATATGATTGGTACTTATTTTATAGATACTGGTTGCAAAATTTGGCACAAGGCTAGAAATCTCGGAGGAGGGGGTGAGGTCGATTAAATCAACCTCAATGCTCAACTGATGCTTACTTTATTGACCCTGAACGGTAAAGAAGACATCGGCAGAATTTGAACTCAGAACGTAAAGACGGACGAATTGCCGCTTAGCATTTCGCCCTGCGTGATAACGATCCTACCAGCTTATCGCCCAACTTATTTTATAAATATTTAGAGATGAAAAGCGTCGTTTTCTTTGGCTGGATCTGAGAGCAGGAACATCGTTTTTGCCAAACCGTCACTCAAATCAAATATTCTAGAGAAACGGTGGAGTCGATTGATTCAGTTACAGAAGACTACTGGCATTGGTAATTATCGACATCGGAGGGATAAAAGGTCAGTCAACGCTAAAATTTAAACTAAACGCTTAGAGGCAAAAAAAGTTCTACAAAATTTTCTAGCATTTCTACCATCCATATGCATTTATTTTGGCAATAAAATTAAAACCTTATAATGAGCAAAAAGTTAGTAGCAAACTACTTATTAAAGAAGACTTAAAAGAAATTACCAACAGATTATTCCTCCGGCAAATTAATTAAACTCTTTTGGCTTTCATTTTCATTATGGCTACTGAAAGTCACACTAAGATATTCTCAAATCTGGAAACTGTTTGGGGAATTTAAAAGTATTCGTGTCACGAAGAAGGCATTCGTTATATTTAGGGGGTTTTGCAGCATAACATAATTATTAAATATAATTAACATAGTTTTTAAATATAGTTATTCTGCGGTATTTAGTTACGTTCGCCAAGAAATCCCCTCGAAGTCGGTAGAATTCGAGTCAATTTCTGTGTGTATGAATGTGTGTGTGAAAGACACTGCGAGAAATTTGCAGCTTTATACAAGTTTTAATAATCTATACTATATGGGTGTAATAATCGATATTACAACGACGAATAAGGCGGCGTGCTGGCGAAATCGATAGCATGTCGGACAAAATGCTTAATGCTTATCAGCATTTTATCCGTCTTTACGTTCTGAGTTCAAAGTCCGCCAAGGTTAACTTTGTCTTTCATCCCCTTCGGGGTCGATAAAGTAAGTACCTATTTCTTTATTACCCACAAAGGGCTAAACACAGAGGGGGACAAACAAGGACAGACATAGGTATTAAGTCGATTACATCGACCCCAGTGCGTAACTGGTACTTAATTTATCGACCCCGAAAGGATGAAAGGCAAAGTCGACCTCGGCGGAATTTGAACTCACAACGTAACGACGGACAAAATACGGCTACGCATTTCGCCCGGCATGCTAACGTTTCTGCCAGCTCGCCGCCTTGTCGATAAAATAAGTACCAGTCGAGTACTGGGGACCTAATTTCAGGCTTTGTGCCTCTAATAGAAAGGACATAACAGCACAAAGACGAATCGACTCGTAACCACACTACAACATCCTCCTTCGATAGTGTCCATATGACGATCACGTGACAGTCCTTTCCGCCATTAGATAACGACAATAATGCTTCTAAATCCTTTAAATCCCGATCAAAACACTCAAGGGACTTCCGAGGCTCTCACGCTCTAATAAATGTGTGCATGCTGAAGTTAATAGGCCAGTAACCCTTTTAAAGGTTGTTTACTGTCACAATATATCTTTTATAGATCCCTATGCTGTCGCTGTTGTTTTGTTCTAAATCAACTCTAATAGGGGAGATTTACGATCAAAGATGTTTCCGCCATTACCGTCTCGTCGTTTTTCTTGGGTACGTACAGAGTAACTAGGGATTACATTATTCAATGTAGCCTTCCGTTGAGGGAGATTTGGTTACTATTTCAGGCATGCTGAGAGACCACACAGATGTTCCCTTGGGCGCTTAACTTCATTTTTATCTGACATACCTGTGCATACCTATGTGTGTGTATTTGTGTGTGTGCGCGTGCCTGTGTGTGTGTGTGTGTGTGTGTGTGTGAGTGTGTGTGAGTGTGTGTGTGTGTGTGTGTGTGTGTGTGTGTGTGTGTGTGTGTGTGTGTGTGTGTGTGTGTGTGTGTGTGTGCCTGTGTGTGTGTGTGTGTTGTGTGTGTGTTGTGTGTGTGTGTGTGTGTGTGTGTTGTATGTGTGTGCGTGCATGCAATCACATTGGTATAAGCAGGAAAAGAAGTACTCGATACCGAAATTAAAGTATTTAGTTCTGGTATATTCTATTATCCGAAACTGATATTTCACATTTCGTTCACCAATGTTTCACGCAGGAGTGGCTGTGTGGTAAGTAGCTTGCTTACTAACCACATGGTTCCGGGTTCAGTCCCACTGCGTGGCATCTTGGGCAAGTGTCTTCTGCTATAGCCCCGGGCCGACCAATGCCTTGTGAGTGGATTTGGTAGACGGAAACTGAAAGAAGCCTGTCGGATATATGTATATATATGTATGTGTGTGTATGTTTGTGTGTCTGTGTTTGTCCCCCTAGCATTGCTTGACAACCGATGCTGGTGTGTTTATGTCCCCGTCACTTAGCGGTTCGGCAAAAAGAGACCGATAGAATAAGTACTGGGCTTAAAAAAAGAATAAGTCCCGGGGTCAAGTTGCTCGATTAAAGGCGGTGCTCCAGCATGGCCGCAGTCAAATGACTGAAACAAGTAAAAGAGAAAAGCGAAAGAGATATGCGCGCGCCTGTGTGTGTGTGTGTGTGTGTGTGTGTGTGTGTGTGTGTGTGTGTATGCGTGTGTGTGTGTGTGGTGTGTGTGTGAGTGTGAAGTTGGGTTCGGTATGGTGGATAGTGTTCGTCTACAATTTTTCCTTGCACTCAAGTACAAATATGTTACACACGTTTGCGAGTTTTAGCAAAATATGTTTTGAATAAGAAGGATGTACATTTAGCAATGCAGACACAATTATCTGGCGCTGCCTTAAAACATTCCACTGCAAGTCATGTTTATTTTTCAACAACAGAATGCATGCATCTTTTACACACAGGTCACTGTGTGTTAAAGATGTTTACATGTTTAGATGCTGATAAAAATGATTTCGTTAGCAAGCATTTGCATTTGCTTTTCTCTCTCTCTCTCTCTCTCTCTCTCTCTCTCTCTTTACATTTCTTTACATTTTTTTACTTGTTTCAGTCAGTAGACTGCGACCACGGTGTATTACTGCCTTGAAGGGTTTAGTCCAGTGCTTTTCAAACTTTTTGGTGGAGCGGAACCCCAAGGAAACATTCCACTGGCTCGAGGAACCCCTGTGCAATAATTTAATAGTCTTATGCACACATATCTGCACAGGAGAATTAAAAATTACTGCTGATTTTAGCAGTTTTGTAACTTCTTGCGGAACCCCTGGACTGTACTGGCGGAACCCTAAGGTTCCGCGGAACCCTGGTTGAAAACCACTGGTTTAGTCGAACAAATTGACTCCAGCACTTATTTTTAAAGTCTAGTACTTATTTTATTTGTCTCTTATTCGAACCGCTAAGTTACGGGGACGTAAACAACCCAGGCATGGCTATGTGGTAAGAAACTCGCTTCTCAACCACATGGTTCTGAGTTCAGTCCCACTGCGTGGCACTTTGGCCAAGTGTCTGCTACTATAGCATCGAACCGACCAAACTTAGTGAGTGGATTTGACGGAAACTGAAAGAAGCCCATCGTACGTATATATATATATGTGTGTGTGTGTGTGTGTGTGTGTGTGTGTGTGTGTGTGTGTCGTTTTCCAACCACCACTTGATAGCCGGAGATGGTGTGTTTACGTCCCCGTAAGTTAGCGATTCAGCAAAAGAGACCAATGGAATAAATACTAGGCTTTAAAAAGAGTCCTAGAGTCGATTTTTTCGGCTAAAACCCTTCAAGGTGGTGCCCCAGCATGGTCGCAGTCAAATGACTGAAAGAAGTAAAAGATAAAAGATATATATATATGTGTGTGTGTGTGTGTGTGTTTGTATATATATGTATGTATCTGTGTGTGTATTTGCCTTTGTCTCTCACTACTGCTTGACAAGCGGTGTTGGTTTGTTTACGTTCCCATAACTTAGCATACAATGCTGAGAGAAAAAAAAGGGGTCGATTTGTTCGACTAAACCCTTCGAGGAGGTGCCCCAGGATGGAAAGATAAAGTATAAAAGATTCATCCATTCATTCTAAAGAAGGAAGCAGAAAGAAGAATGAAAAATTTGAAGCGAAAGAATAACAAAACAAAATGAGATAATTTATTATAAACTAGCCGTATCGCCCGGCGTTGCTCGGGTTTGTAAGGGAAATAACTATATAAGCATTTTTAGAGAGTTATAGCCAAAAAATAGCAAAAAATGCATTAAAAATGGAAAAAAATTATGGTAAATTTTTTTTTAAATCGTTGACTCATCGTAGACATTTTTAGAGAGTTACTTCCCTTATATAATAGCGAAAAAAAATGCATTAAAATGGAAAAAAATGATGGTAAATTTTTTTTAAAATCGTAGACTCATCGTAAACGCGCGCTAATACCCAGAAGGGCTTGATATGAATCACGACTATAAGATACCCGGTTTTGGTTACACTGCACCGCAAAATGTGTGAGTAGTTAGGAATCTAAATCGTAGGAGACAGACAGCACACAACTTCACTTTTATATATAAAGATATCGGGAACTGTGAGCAGTTATGGCGTAGATATGTATAAAGTTAACAGCAGCAAAACTTAAGTGCCTTAACGGTTATTTCATTTAAAAGATATTTGAATAAAATAAATTAATAAATAAATATTTCGAAAAGAAGAAAAAGATCCGAAACTGAAAAAAGAAAAAAAAAAAAAAAAAAGACTGCGATTCACGTGACCTCGTCTCGTAATGAAAGAACAGACATTTTCTGCGATTGTTGTGATATCTGATACATTTAAGCAAAGAAAAAACATAGTGGCTTGATTTCTTTGTTATTTTAAACAGTTTCTTGATCATATATATATATATATATTATTATATATATCTTTTGCTTCGACTTCTACCAATGATACGTCACCGTTGTCGTATAGATTTACTTAGTCAGGATTTAAGGGGGAACAAATGAATGTAGAATGTAAACATAAAAACATCCTGTTTGTAATTTATGTGAAAACTTGCACGCATACGTAAACACATACACGTGTGGGGGGAACACACACACACGCACGCACGCACGTATGCACGTACGCACGCATACATATGTACATGAGCATATACACATGTCAAATCTAATTGCAATATATTCTATAACACAGGGCGGCGACCTTGGCAGAAACGTTAGCACGGCGGGCGAAATGCGTAGCCGTATTTCGTCTGCCGCTACGTTCTGAGTTCAAATTCCGCCGAGGTCGACTTTGCCTTTCATCTTTTCGGGATCAATTAAATAAGTACCAGTTTCGCACTGGAGTCGATATAATCAACTTAATACCTATGTCTGTTCTTGTTTGTCCTCTCTGTGTTTAGCCCCTTGTGGGTAGTAAAGAAATAGGTATTTCGTCCGCCGTTACGTTCTGAGTTCAAATTCCGCCGAGGTCGACTTTACCTTTCATCCTTTCCGGGTCGATTAAATAAGTACCAGTTACGCACTGGGGTCGATACAATCGCCTTAATCCGTCTGTCTGTCCTTGTTTGTCCTCTCTGTATTTAGCCCCTTGTGGGTAGTTAAAGAAATAGGTATTTCGTCCGCCGTTACGTTCTGAGTTCAAATTCCGGCAAGGTCGACTTTGCCTTTCATCCTTTCGGGGTCGATTAAATAAGTACCAGTTTCGCACTGGGGTCGATGTAATCAACTTAATCCATTTGTCTGTCCTTGTTTGTCCTCTCTGTGTTTAACCCCTGGTGGGCTATATAAATATATTCTATAACACGCATCTAAATTTTGCTTATACACAGAAACACGCATGCACACATACGCACGCACATGCAAACACACACCTGTGGTCGTTCTGTGCGAGTGCAAAGCATAAAATGCATACCTAAAATATAGTTTCATGTACCCTACTTCAATAATACATCTTAGTTATTTAGCTCTTTGTCTGTCCTGTATAACACATGTGATTCACAGGACAATTATTCCCTTGGCGTCCATGTACCTTATATGATAAAAAAAATAATAAATGTTCCTTCTTGAGCCATTCCAGACTCATAAGGACCGGTTTCTCGATTTCAGTGGCGTAGAAATTCCCCACCTGGACGGGACACTTGTCCGTCGCAGGATTACTCATTTTTGGTAGCTGAGTGGACTGGAGCAACGTGAAATGAAGTGTTTTGCTCAAGAACTCAACGCATCGCCCAATCCAGGAATCGAAACCACAACCTTACGATCATGAATTCAACACCCTAATCACTAAGCCACGTGCCCCCCACACCATATATGATACATATTCCAAATTTTTCCAACCACCTGAGTAAGTTCGGACTTAGAAAACTTGTGAAACTGACTAAAATTTTAAAATAAATGCAGGCGTTTAGAAGAAAATTATGAAAATGCTTCAGAGTGGCAAAGGGTAAAAAATTCATGTTCAGGCTTAAGTACAATGAGCTACCTCTGGTGTGTGTATATGTGTGTGCGCGCATGCCTGCGCGTTTATATATCTTTTATCTTTTACTTGTTTTAGCCATCAGACTGCGGCCATGCTGGGGCACTGCTTTGAAGGATTTAGTCGAACAAATCGACCCTGGTAGGTACATTCTTTTAAAATTCTAGTACTTATTCTACCAGCTATTTTGCCGAACCGCTAAGTTACGGAGACGTAAACAAACCAACAGAGGTAGTCAAGTGGTGGGTGGAAGGACAAATACAGACACAGAAACACACACACACACACACATATACATTATACAACGGGCTTCTTTCAGTTTCCATCTACCAAATCCACTCATAAGGCTTTGGTCGGCTCGGGGCTATGGTAAGAGGCACTTGCCCAAAGTGCCACGCAGTGGGACTGAACCTGGAACCATGCGGTTGGTAAGCAAACTTCTTACAGCACAGCCATCTTTGCATGTGTGTAGTGTGTGTGTGTGTGTGTGTTTTCGGAGGTGTGCTTGCCAAGCAAATGATTTGATCTGAGACCGTGTGTTGATACTAAAACTTTTACAACCTGAAAGATATATATATTAACCATTCAAAGATACACAAATAAGTTGCTAACTTCACTTAAAAAGTTTTTATTTGGTGTCTAAATTTTCGTCATACCAACTGCAACTTGGTCACTGACGCAATTCCACTGCGCTTTGTTTGTGGAGAGGTTGTTAGTCGCCATATATAAGTAGCACCAAGGCGGCGAGGTGGCAGAAACGTTAGCACGCCGGGCGAAATGCGTAGCCGTATTTCATCTGTCGTTACGTTCTGAGTTCAAATTCCGCCTAGGTCGACTCTGCCTTTCATCCTTTCGGAGTCGATAAATTAAGTACCAGTTACGCACTGTGGTCGATGTAATCGACTTAATCCCTTTGTCTGTCCTTGTTTGTCCCTTCTATGTTTAGCCCCTTGTGGGCAATAAAGAAATAATATATAAGTAGCACGACTGACTTATTATATATGAAAAAAAATTATAACTCTGAAACCTATATAATTTGCCAATCAGCATCGTCGCCTCAAACCAGATGTAGTGAAACTGCGTCAGTGATCAGGTTGCAGTTACTGCGAGGAAAATTTTGACGCAAAATAATACATGTCTAAGCGAAGTTAACAGTGTTTGTGAATTTTTGAATGGCTATGTTTTTTACGCTGTGACTGTTACGCGCACACACATACTTATATGTATATTAATACATATATATATATATATATATATATATATATATATATATATATATATATATATATGAACGAGTATTAAAACATGTAGGTCTGACATTCAAGTAGTATCTAGCATAGCATGCTGGTGCCGCCATCAGAAGCGAATATTTAACTGAATGTGAGAGAAAACAACATTTTTTCACATTTACGGGAATTGATAAGGTGAAACGAAACAGATAGAGTTGTAAAATTCTTTAGAAAGAGAACTCAGATTTCAAAGTTAGTCATTAAAAATACCAGGGATAACTTGAAAAATGAGTATTATACATAAATGCCGAAAAAGAAACAAAAATACTGCGCATGGAAATAAGGAAATACTTGTAGTGTAAAGGCATTTCTTAGAGAAACTCAAGGGCAGTAGACAAAACATATAATATAAGCTGTCCTTGAGTATTGATGCTTGAAAATATTCGGTTATCTTTTGAAACGTTGTACATGTAATATGGCAGACGAAGTGAATTAAATCTCTCCGATTGAAAACGGAAGGCAAGCAAATGACGGTTAATAATCGTCGAGAATCGGCAACGATAATAAAGACACACATCGCATGATGAGGGTGAGTGATTTAATTTTAATGATTTAGTTTTTTGAAATTACTGAACTGAATGTATCCACGGCAGAAGATAGGAAGGAAAATATATATATTTCTTTATTGCCCACAAGGGGCTAAACATAGAGAGGACAAACAAGGACAGACAAAGGGATTAAGTCGATTACATCGACCCCAGTGCGAAACTGGTACTTTTATTTATCGACCCCGAAAGGATGAAAGGCAAAGTCGACCTCGGCGGAATTTGAACTCAGAACGTAACGACAGACGAAATACCGCTAAGCATTCCGCCCGGCGCGCTAACGTGTCTGCCAGCTCGCCGCCTTAGGAAGGAAAATATATAACTAATATCGCGCACACACACAGAGACACATAGACACGCACACAACTGTACGAGGAGCGGGGCCGAAAAGTTCCTGGCTCTGAGTAAAAGAAAATACAGGATGATTAATTAATCATGATTTTATGGAACATATTTCCCTCCCAGATTCACACACTTATTTGAGCGGTTCTCTTAGCTTAAAAGAGAAACTCAGAATCTAGCGACACACACGTATATATTATTGGCTGGAACAGTCTATTATACCAACCCTGTATTTGACTTGAACTTATTTTCTCGATCCCGGAAAGAGGAAAGGTAAAATTGACTTCGGCGGGATTTGAGCTCAGAACGCAAAGAGCGGGAACAAAAGGAAAACACCACACACACACACACGGCATTTTCTTGGACGTTCTAACAATTCTGCCAATGCGTAATTATTAACTTCTAGACAAGATTAGAAAATCCACTGACGGATGGTCGTAGATGATTTAACTCTTAGTATGTAATTGGAACTTTATTTATTAGCCCCGGATGAAAGAAAGAAAATTTTAATCCCAGCAGAATTCAAATTCAGAACGTAAAAGAAGTAACTAGATCCTGCAAGTTATTTTGATCGTTGCTCTACCGACTTTGCAGACCACAACTTTAACGGTATCAAATGCAGTTGTCCCTCGGCTTCCTTGTTACATTTTCACCGTTTTGGTTTTAGTGGAGCTTTTTTTCCTTTTTATTTACGACCAATTAATGGGTCAAATATCATTAAAAATATACGTAATTTCAAATATATTCATCTCTGAAATATACTGAAAACAGTTCACGGATTTTGTTTGGCAAGAGACTAGACATAACAATTTCAATTGTTTTCATTACGTCTTATTAACCTCACAGATTGTGTGACCCTAATGTTATGAGTGTATCCATTATATATATATGTGTGTGTGTGTGTCTGTGTGTGTTAGAAATTGAGGAAAAAAAGAAGACAACACGAGAGGGACAAATTTTATCAAATGTTTTAGTTTAACACTGAAAAAAAATCGAAAAGCTCTTGACATTTCGGACGCTAGTTCTTCGTCAGAAAAAAAAAAAAGAATAAGAAAAGGTGGAGGGGAAAATATAAAGAATGAGAAAAGGTGGTCGGCAAAAAGCTTAGTGGCTAGGTGAGAATGCGGTTCAATAGGAGTCGGAATTTAGAAAGGAGAAAGAGGCGGTGTGGTGCGCGCATGTATTCACACAGGCGTGTGATAATCATATTTATTACCCCCATTTCAATAAATAATTGTTTGAATTTTCTTTGTAATTTTTCGTAATTCTTAATAACCTTTAAAATTTTATCTACCTTCGATTTACACGATTTCGGCATACCTGCGAACTCACGGAACCAATTTACCGCTTAAACCGAAGAACAACAGTATTACTACCAATAAATGGCGATAAGGAACATGAACCAAAAGATAAGCTGAGACCATTTCAGTGGCTTTTCGAAGTTTATATCTACTCCGAGGAAAGGCTTAGGTGCCACAACTTCACATCTCAACCTTCCCTGTCCGTGTGTAAACCCAAAAGAAGAATCAACAAAAATGTTCAAAACCTAACACGTTTCCTCTTTGATTAATTATGCTAAATGGATATGGGTGGATAAATACGAAACAAAAGTTGATCAGAAATCTTAATTCTTGGTCTCACGTTTTTTTTTTCTTCTTTTTTAATGATTCAGTATTTATATTTCGTCGGTGTACTTTCCAGGCAAGTGACTCGATTTGATACCTATTTCTTTACTACCCACAAGGGGCTAAAGACAGAGAGGACAAACAAGGACAGACAAACGGATTAAGTCGATTATATCGACCCCAGTGAGAAACTGGTACTTATTTAATCGACCCCGAAAGGATGAAAGGCAAAGTCGACCTCGCGGAATTTGAACTCAGAACGTGGCGGCAGACAAAATACCGCTAAACATTGCGCCCGGCGTGCTAACGTTTCTGCCAGCTCGCCGCTTTTTGATACCGTGTGACGAAAGTTAAACATGCGTGGGTGTTTGGTAAGAAGCTTACCAAACACCCAGGCGAGCTGGCAAAAACGTTAGGACGCCGGGCGAAATGCGTAGCCGTATTTCGTCTCCCGTTACGTTCTGAGTTCAAATTCCGCCGAGGTTGACTTTGCCTTTCATCCTTTCGGGGTCGATAAATTAAGTACCAGTTACGCACTGGGGTCGATATAATCGACTTAATTCGTTTATCTGTCCTTGTTTGTCCATTCTGTGTTTAGGCCATTGTGGGTAGTAAAGAAATAGGTATTTCGTCTGCCGTTATGTTCTGAGTTCAAATTCCGCCGAGGTCAACTTTACCTTTCATTCTTTCAGGGTTGATAAATTAAGTACCAGTTACGCACTGGGGACGATGTAATCGACTTAATCCCTTTGTCTGTTCTTGTTTGTCCCCTCTGTGTTTAGTCCCTTGTGGGCAATAAAGAAATAAGAAGCTTGCTTCACAACCGCAAGCTTCCGGGTGACACCTTGAGAAAGTCTCTTATACTACAGACTCAAGTCGACCAAAGCCTTGTGAGTGGATTTGGTAGACAGAAACTGAAAGACGACCGTCGTATATATATATATATATATATATATATATATATATATACATATAGTCAATCCAAACATGAACAAGCAAGAAAAAACAACAACGCGAGGACGGGGAATAAGTACAGTGGACGCTCAAGAAAGGAAAGAAAAGAAATAGGATTTAACGTTTCGAGCAGAGCTCTTCGTCGGAAATATAGAAAAAGACCAAAGAAGGGAAGACGGAGAAAGAAAATCGCCAACGATACACACGTGGTCACACACGCACACGCACGCGCGCACACACACACACACACACACACACATACATACATACATACATACATACATATACAAATGCGTGTATGTGTGTGTGTTTGTTTGTCCTCCCACAACCGCTTGACAACCGGTGTTGGTGTGTTTGTGTCCCCGAAACTTAGGGGTTCGACTAAGAAGAAATACCAGGCTTGAAAAAAAAAAAGAAGCACTAGGGTCGATTCATTCGATTAACAATTCTTCAAGGTGGTATCCCAGCATGGCCGCAGTCTAATGACTAGAACAAGTAAAAGATATAAGATATAAGAATCACAGCGAAAGACCATTCAAAAACACAGAAAAACTGTTAGCGTCACATAAACCTTATTTGGTGTTAACATTTTCGTGAAACTGCGACAGTGAACAAGTCGTAGTTACTCTTTTACTTGTTTCAGTCATTTGACTGTGGCCATGCTGGAGCACCGCCTTTAGTCGACCAAATCGACCCCAGGACTTATTCTTTGTAAGCCTAGTACTTATTTCATCGGTCTCCTTTGCCGAACCGCTAAGTTACGGGGACGTAAACACACCACCATCGGACACACAAACATATATATATATATATATATATATATATATATGACGGGCTTCTTTCACAGTATAGTAGAAGAGCCCGAGCCTATAGTGGAAGACACTTGCTCGAGGCTATAGTGGAAGACACTTACCCACGCAGTGGGACTGAACCCGGAACCATGTGGTTCGTAAGCAAGCTACTTACCACACAGCCACTCCTACGCCTATTGATGCAACGAAAATGTTGACATCAAATATCAAATGTTTAAGTAAAGTTAACAATCTTTGTGTGTTTTTGAATGGCTGATATGTTTTCTTCCACGCTGCAATCGTTCTGTCTTTACCGTTGTATTTGTTTGTTTGGTTTGACAAGTGACTTCATATCCACCTCCCATCTTGTATCATCGTCAAGTGGAATACATCAGATGTCAAGGAACAAAACCCGTTCCATTCAGAACTGAAGAACTGGTTTCTCTATTAGAAACCAAATCAAATATTATTTATTTATTAATTTTTATTTATTCAAGAAACTTTCATTCTCAAATTTAACTAAATTTCAAACCACCACCACGACCGCAACCACCACCGCCACCGCTGATGATGATGAAAATGATGATGTCAATGATGATGATGATGCTACTGCTGCAGCCAGTACTATAGCAAAGATGGCGACCGACAATAACAACATCAGCATCTTATTTTACATCTGATCTTCCTGATATTCGGAAGTGCTTGAAAAGCAACACCGCCTCCGAGCTATTTTTATTGAAAATGGTTTCTGCCGTTACGGCATCATAGTCGTTATTTGTCTGTCAATAGTGCAATCTTTTAACCAAACCCGTTTAATATTACACCACGGTCTTTTTTTCCCCAAGAGCCATGAGAGCCACGGTGTTTATCAGTTCTCACAGACGACTGGCGCTCGATTCCATACGTAACACACTCCGCTCTTTTTCAGAGTCGTTTCTTTTTCTTCCTTCCTTTCTTCCTTCCTTCCTTCCTCACTTCTTCTCTTTCTTCATTCTTTTGCTTTCGTTCTTTCCTTCTATTTTTATTTTTACTTAGTAAAATACAACAAAAAAAAAAATCTTTCCAAAAACAACTACAAATAACAAGGAGTAAAACAGAAAGTGGAATGCATTATAATAATAATAATAATAATAATAATAATGATAATATTAATAATAATTATAATAATAATGATGATGATGGTGATGATGATGATAATAATCTTTGTAATATATTCGCATGTGTTATGTCTGCTCTACAAGTGTCTTCAGATATGTTTAACTATCAATTAGGTGCGGAGAGAGTGGGCGGGAAGAAGAAAAATATTTTGATGTAACATTTGAATAATCAAGACGATTACGACGACGACGACGACGGCGGCGATAATAATGATAATAATAATAATAATAATAATAATAATGATGATGATGATGATGATGATGATGATGATGATGATAATGATGATAATAATAACAATAATAATAATAACAATAATGATAATAATAATAATAATAATAACAATAATAATAATAACAATAATAATAATAATAATAATAATAATAATGATAATAATAACAATAATAATAATAACAATAATAATAATAATAATAATAATAATAAATGATGATGATGATGATGATGATGATGATGATGATGATGATGATGGTGGAGATCATATAAAGGAATCGGTGTTGAATCGCGAAATTTATGTTTATTTATTTATATCTTTTTTTTTTTTTTTTTTCCAAATTTAATTCTGTTTTTCTGTCCTGTGAGAAAGTATTTATTGTGTGAAGTAGTTTGGACGCAGATGTAGGTTCGTAATTTCCCGCTGTTTTTCTGAAAATAATCCGTTATTAACAAAATGATGTTGAAATAGATTCCTTAAACCTCATAAAACGAAGGCGGTGTTGGTGGGGGTGGGGGGTTAACAGGTTCTCTTATAGAACCGTCGAAATTTTACCGTTTCTTTCTTTCTTTCTTTCTTTTTTTTTTGGGGTTTTTTCAAAAAGAAAATAAGGCGGAGAGCTAGAAGAATCTTTCGCACGCCGGTCAAAATGCTTAGCGTCATTTCTTCCGGCGCTTTACGTTCGGAGTTCAAATTCCGCCGAAGTCAGCTTTGCTTTTCATCTTTTCGGGAACGCTAAAATAGAGTACCAGTGAACTACTAGGGTCGACGTAATCGACTTAAATGCACCTCTCAAAATTGCTGATCTTACGCCTAGAGTGGAAAGAGTTTTTTTTGTTTTTTCCTTACAAAACGGGAAACGACTTCTGAACAGTATAAAAACTGCCCAGTATTATATTACGCTTTTACTCTTTTACTTGTTTCAGTTATTTGACTGCGGCCATGCTGCAGCACTGCCTTTAGTCGAGCAAATCCACCCCAGGACTTATTCTTTGTAAGCTTAGTACTTATTCTATCGTTCTCTTTTGCCGAACCGCTAAGTTACGGGGACGTAAACACACCAGCATCGGTTGTCAAGCGATGTTGGGGGGGACAAACACAGACAAAAGCATATACATACACATACATACATATTATAATATATATATACATATATACGACGGGCTTCTTTCAGTTTCCGTCTACCAAATCCACCCACAAGGCTTTGGTCGGCCCGAGGCTATAGTAGAAGACACTTGCCCAAGGTGCCACGCAGTGGGACTGAACCCGGAACCATGTGGTTCGTAAGCAAGCTACTTACCACACAGCCACTCCTGCGCCTATCAATTTATACTATATTATATCAATCGTTAGCACGCAGGGCGAAATGCTTAGAGGTATTTCGTCTGCCGCTGCGTTCTGAGTTCAAATTCTATCGAGGTTAAATTTGACGTTCATTCTCCTGGAGTC
>NC_042998.1:9995692-10050692 GCF_006345805.1 Octopus sinensis
AATGTACACACATTTCCGTGCGCATAATGTATCAATATATCTCAATAATATACATAAATACACAGGCATCCATATGTAATTTAACTACTGTATGTATACGTATGTGTCTCTATTAGGCGCATATGGTAATGCTAGTGTGTATAATTTCTATACATGCATGCTCGTAATCTCTTTTACTCTTTTACTTGTTTCAGTCATTTGACTGCGGCCATGCTGGAGCACCGCCTTTAGTCGACCAAATCGACCCCGGGACTTATTCTTTGTAAGCCCAGTACTTATCCTATCGGTCTCTTTTGCCGAACCGCTAAGTGACGGGGACGTAAACACACCAGCAATGCTAGGGGGACAAACACACAAACACACACACACACACACATATATATATATATATATATATACGTATATACGACAGGCTTCTTTCAGTTTCTGTCTACCAAATCCACTCACAAGGCATTGGTCAGCCCGGGGCTATAGCAGAAGACACTTGCCCAAGATGCCACGCAGTGGGACTGAACCCGGAACCATGTGGTTGGTTAGCAAGCTACTTACCACACAGCCACTCCTGCGCCTCGGTTATTTTTTTCAAATATGCACATGATACTGTAAATAATATACTTAATATTTGATAGCGCGCTCAATGATAACCAATCTTGCCATCTGTTGAATTCTGTCAGTGAAATTTAATCGTGTTTGAGGCTACATGCTCTTGCTACTCTAAAGTAATCCTGGATCTGCAGGGTTCCAATATATGGGCTCTAGGTGGCAGTTCCCCTCCCGGAACTTTATCATTTACATGCATACAGTGTATGCTGTCACTTTCCATTCACTCGATTTCTGTGTAACCCTCCCCCTCCACACACAAACATACACCACCACCACCACCACATATACACACTTTTTGAAAGCATGTACTTGTTAATAGCCTATCCACTGCCCTTGTAGAAATTATAATCTATTATATAAAATCCGTTCCGTCTGTGTGTGTGTGTGTCTTCTAAGATCTCGGGCATCCTCCATCCGATTGCGCTCAAATTTGATATGCACATACCTATTTCTTTACTACCCACAAGGGGCTAAACACAGAGGGGACAAACAAGGACTGACAAACGGATTAAGTCGATTGCATCGACCCCAGTGCGTAACTGGTACTTAATTTATCGATCCCGAAAGGATGAAAGGCAAAGTCGACCTCGGCGGAATTTGAACTCTGAACGTAACGGCAGACGAAATACGGCTACGCATTTCGCCCGGCGTGCTAACGTTTCTGCCAGCTCGCCGCCTTATTGATATGTAGATACCGACGGTATCAGGGCGTGTATAAGTCTTGAAAAAATGACCAAAATCGATTCCAGGTGAGAATGCGATCGATAAAGCCGTGGGAACGTGCATTTGTAAAATCGTTTTTCTTGGAATAGAAAAAAAGTCTATCTTTATTTCTTCTTTTGGTGTCTCAAATTTAGGTTAAATCAGTGTTTCTTGAAGGGGATGCCTATGGGACGGTCGGACAAGTTGTTTTGAGAAAATTTGGTTTAAATGTTTGACAACTCAGCACCGTCCATTGGTTTTGCTCGTTAATATTATAGTTGGTAACTAAGAAGGCGACCTAGCAGAATTGTTATCACGCCGGGTAAAATCCTTAGCGTTATTCTTTACGTTCTGAGTTCGAATTCTGCCGGGGACGACTTTACCTTTTTATTCTTTCGGGGTCGATAAAATAAGAACCAGTTGGGTACTGGTGATTGATGTAATGGACTTACCTACTCCCCAGGAATTATTGGCCTTGTGCCAAAATTAGAAGCCAATAAAAAACAACCTTAATCATAGACTAACTAGTACATGGACAAGTTTTCGTTGATTCAAACTGTTTCAATGTTTAAACAGTTGAATTATAATCTGCAATTATCACTAGCTGAGGGATGGTTTGGCGAAACTAAATGAAATTATCTTCAGATTTCTTTATACGGTTTCATTATACTGTGATCAGCGGACTCGCGGTCGTAGGATCGCGGTTTTGATTCCCAGACCGGGCGTTGTGAGTGTTTATTGAGCGAAAACACCTAAAAGCTCCACGAGGCTCCGGCAGGGGATGGTGGTGATCCCTGCTGTACTCTTTCACCACAACTTTCTCTCACTCTTACTTCCTGTTTCTGTTGTACCTGTATTTCAAAGGGCCGGCCTTGTCACTCTGTGTCACGCTGAATATCCCCGAGAACTACGTTAAGGGTGCACGTGTCTGTGGAGTGCTCAGCCACTTACACGTTAATTTCACGAGCAGGCTGTTCCGTTGATCGGATCAACCGGAACCCTCGTCGTCGTAACCGACGGAGTGCTTCCATTCATACTGTGATCAGTTGATTTAGTGACAAAACCAACTCGTATGCTCAGCTATATTTGTATGCTCGACAATAATTTGAGCATACTTTTTTATTTACTTGGAGAAATTTCAGGTGAATACATTCTGGAGTAGAAAGATTGGGTAATGGGTTTATTCTTTTATTCTTTTACTTGTTTCAGTCATTTGACTGCGGCCATGCTGGAGCGCCGCCTTTAGTCGAAGCAAATCGACCCCGGGACTTATTCTTTGTAAGCCCAGTACTTATTCTATCGGTCTGTTTTGCCGAACCGCTAAGTTACGGGGACGTAAACACACCAGCATCGGTTGTCAAGCAATGCTAGGGGGACAAACACAGACACACAAACACACATATATATATATATATATATATATATACATATATACGACAGGCTTCTTTCAGTTTCCGTCTACCAAATCCACTCACAAGGCATTGGTCGGCCCGGGGCTGTAGCAGAAGACACTTGTCCAAGATGTCAGGCAGTGGGACTGAACCAGCAACCATGTGGTTGGTTAGCAAGCTACTTACCACACAGCCACTCCTGCGCCTAGATTTTAGTAGGTGAGATATTGGGAGAAATGATGTTAGGTTGGGGTTGGATGGAGATAACATTCAACTTGCCTGTTCAGAGTGAGTAGAGCCGTTGGAGGAGCGATAGAAGAGTCAGACAGTAAAGAAGTTGTTATAAGTTGTCGGTGAAGGCAGTCTTAACCAATGAGATGGATATGGTCCTTGTTTTTTTTACATTTTCTTTCTTCTGTATATTTTTAAAAGAGAAGCAATCTTAGGTGTGCATACATGAAACTGCAGCACCACACCAGAGGCGTGATTCGTGCTTATTCTTGAAGAAATTCAGCAGCTGATCAGAGTTAAAGTACCTTCTAACACTGAGGAAGATGTCTAGCTTTGGTTATGTTGATTTGGTACTTTTATAGTTGTGTAGTCTCCGTGAAAGATCATTTGAGATTAGGATACTAGGCTTCACTTTCACACACGCCAGCTTAATTTAATTCGTCCTTAGTCGAAAGACACCTGTTGTTAATGTCCTGTTATTTGCATTTGTATTTGTGTACCATTTCTCCGTTTTTTTCGTTCTTGTTTTCGTATACATTCGCTGCTTTCTTCCAAGGAATCTAATACTCTTAGCTTAGCTTTTCCTTGGGTATGGCCAGAATGGAGCAATCTCGAGTATAACCAACCGAAATTGCAAAGATAATCTGGAACTCGACTGAAGAAAGAAAACTTCGAATGACCGGTCCGTATTTTTTCTTGTCCCTCTTTTGTATCATCTGTCTGGATGTTTTGTTGTCCCTTTTTTATATCATCTAGCTGTCTAGATGTTTTGCGTTCTTGTCCCATTTTTTGTATTTCTTATATATATATATATATATATATATATAGCAGCAAAATCAAGGAACGGCCATAATAGGCCATTCACCCACTAGAAATAACAGCCAAAGCTTCAACCGCAAAACAACATTAATTCCGCAAACCAGGAGAAAATTTAAAAAAAAAACATTTACCCTGTAGTTCTTTATACGATGCACCGTTTCATCTATTGTTTAATGGTAAACTAACCTGATTAAATTAAATTAAATTAAATCAAGCTAGTCTTCCATAGGCCGATAGATTCGTCAGTAAAGAACAGCCAGATCGGAGCAGATATTTACACGAGGCACTTCTATCACTGTCTCGGCAATATCTGACCTAAAATTTTCAAATCATCGCACTCGCGCCAAATTATCGGCAGCAAATATAAGCCGCCGATTCCATTACGGAATAACCAGAAAATTCATAATTAATCAATATAGGGTGGCAAAAATTTCGTAGAATTTTTTTGCCACCAGCGGCCTAGTGGGAAAAAATTAAATAGTCATAGACCATTTATAAATTCAACAGCAAAATCAAGGAACGGCCATAATAGGCCATTCACCCACTAGAAATAACAGCCAAAGCTTCAACCGCAAAACAACATTAATTCCGCAAACCAGGAGAAAATTTAAAAAAACATTTACCCTGTAGTTCCTTATACGATGCACGTTTCATCTATTGTTTAATGGTAAACTAACCTGATTAAATTAAATTAAATTAATCAAGCTAGTCTTCCATAGGCCGATAGATTCGTCAGTAAAGAACAGCCAGATCGGAGCAGATATTTACACGAGGCACTTCTATCACTGTCTCGGCAATATCTGACCTAAAATTTTCAAATCATCGCACTCGCGCCAATTTATCGGCAGCAAATATAAGCCGCCGATTCCATTACGGAATTAACCAGAAAATTCATAATTAATCAATATAGGGTGGCAAAAATTTCGTAGAATTTTTTTGCCACCAGCGGCCTAGTGGGAAAAAATTAAATAGTCATAGACCATTATAAATTCAACAGCAAAATCAAGGAACGGCCATAATAGGCCATTCACCCACTAGAAATAACAGCCAAAGCTTCAACCGCAAAACAACATTAATTCCGCAAACCAGGAGAAAATTTAAAAAAACATTTACCCTGTAGTTCCTTATACGATGCACCGTTTCATCTATTGTTTAATGGTAAACTAACCTGATTAAATTAAATTAAATAAATCAAGCTAGTCTTCCATAGGCCGATAGCCTATGGAAGACTAGCTTGATTTAATTTAATTTAATTAATCAGGTTAGTTTACCATTAAACAATAGATGAAACGGTGCATCGTATAAGGAACTACAGGGTAAATGTTTTTTTTTTTTTTTATTTTCTCTGGTTTGCGGAATTAATGTTGTTTTGCGGTTGAAGCTTTGGCTGTTATTTCTAGTGGTGAATGGCCTATTATGGCCGTTCCTTGATTTTGCTGTTGAATTTATAAATGGTCTATGACTATTTAATTTTTTCCCACTAGGCCGCTGGTGGCAAAAAAATTCTACGAAATTTTTTGCCACCCTATATTGATTAATTATGAATTTTCTGGTTAATTCTGTAATGGAATCGGCGGCTTATATTTGCTGCCGATAAATTTGGCGCGAGTGCGATGATTTGAAAATTTTAGGTCAGATATTGCCGAGACAGTGATAGAAGTGCCTCGTGTAAATATCTGCTCCGATCTGGCTGTTCTTTACTGACGAATCTATCGGCCTATGGAAGACTAGCTTGATTTAATTTAATTTAATTTAATCAGGTTAGTTTACCATTAAACAATAGATGAAACGGTGCATCGTATAAAGAACTACAGGGTAAATGTTTTTTTTTTTTTTTTTTAATTTTCTCCTGGTTTGCGGAATTAATGTTGTTTTGCGGTTGAAGCTTTGGCTGTTATTTCTAGTGGGTGAATGGCCTATTATGGCCGTTCCTTGATTTTGCTGTTGAATTTATAAATGGTCTATAACTATTTAATTTTTTCCCACTAGGCCGCTGGTGGCAAAAAAATTCTACGAAATTTTTTGCCACCCTATATTGATTAATTATATATTATATATATATATATATATATATATATATATATATATATATATATATATATATATATATATATATACAGGGGGTGCTATTAAGTTAGACATGACCTGGGTCAATAATGGCCGAAACCTATCAAAGTATCAAAGTATATATTATATATATATATATATATATATATATATATATATATATACATACACACAACACACAGCAAACTTCAGTCGTGTGATTGTGCATCGGAAAAGTAAAGTGTTGTAAAATTGGTTCCTTGGTGTGTGTAATTACTGTACTATGTACTCTGGTGGTTTTGAGAGAAACTATATTTCCATGATTCAAGTTTAAGTACATTAGAATGTGAATTGCTGAGAAACCGGTCAATGTGTGCAACAGAATCCAGAAAAAGGCAACTTTGCAATAACCATGCTTTGCCGACGTTCTCAAAAGTAAGAAACATCTGGGGTACTTTTGCTTATACGAGATATTGTTCTGTCAGTGCCGATTTGGAACCATTACCACCACCACCACCAACAACAACAACAACAACTTCATGTCATCCATCAAACATAAGATAGACACACGCACGCACGCGCGCGCACAAAACAAAACAAAAAATAAATATGGAAAATAACTCACCAAACTGTGAAAATGTAGTAACGGTAACAGTCTCTTTAATTGTTGTAACCTATCCCCGATTATGTTAAATTGGTCATCGTGTGTGATGTCGGACGAATTACAGTGGTTCTGAAAAACAAAAAAAAAGGACAAAAAATTACAACAGCAACATGGAAGCACTCCGTCGGTTACGACGACGAGGGTTCCGGTTGATCCGAATCAACGGAACAGCCTGCTCGTAAAATTAACGTGTAAGTGGCTGAGCACTCCACAGACACGTGTACCCTTAACGTAGTTCTCGGGGATATTCAGCGTGACACAGAGAGTGATAAGGCCGGCCCCTTGAAATACAGGTACAACAAAAACAGGAAGTAAGAGTGAGAGAAAGTTGTGGTGAAAGAGTACAGCAGGGATCACCACCATCCCCTGCCGGAACCTCATGGAACTTTTAGGTGTTTTCGCTCAATAAATACTCACAACGCCCGGTCTGGGAACCGAAACCGCGATCCTATGACCGCGAGTCCGCTGCCCTAACCACTGGGCCATTGCGTCTCCACACAACAGCAACAACAATATGCCTAAATATATTTCAAATTTTGACACAAGGCCAGCCATTTTCGGAGAAGTGGGTAAGCCGACCCAAGTGTACAACTGGTACTTTTTTTATCGACACCGGAAGGACAAAAGAGAACGTGGGCCTCGGCGTAATATGAACTCAGAATATAGAGATGAACGAAATGCCGCTAAGTATTTTGCTCGGCATGCTAACGATTCTGCCAAGCTCGCAGCCTTCAACAACAATAACTACAATAGTAATAATAATATTCTGAAATTTTGAAGAAGGGACAAATCGATTACATTGGTCCCAGTGTTCAATTGGTACTTATTTCTTTGATCCTGAAGGGATGAAAGGTAAGGTCGACGACCTCGGCGACAGTTGAATTCAGGACGTAAAACCAGAAGAAATGCACGAAGCATTTTGTCCGTCGCGCTAACGATTCTTATTTCTTTATTGCCCTCAAGGGGCTAAACAAAGAGGGGACAAACAAGGACAGACAAAGATATTAAGTCGATTACATCGACCCCAGAGCGTAACTGGTACTTAATTTATCGACCTCGAAAGGATGAAAGGCAAAGTCGACCTCGGCGGAATTTGAGCTCAGAACGTAACGGGAGACGAAATACCTATTTCTTTACTACCCACAAGGGGCTAAACACAGAGGAGACAAACAAGGACAGACATAGGTATTAAGTCGATTACATCGACCCCAGTGCGTAACTGGTGCTTAATTTATCGACCCCGAAAGGATGAAAGGCAAAGTCGACCTCGGCGGAATTTGAACTCACAACGTAACGGCAGACGAAATACCGCTGAGCATTTCGCCCGGCGTGCTAACGATTCTGCCAGCTCAAATCTAAAAAATATAAAACGCATATTCACACACACACACACACACACACAATTAGCAGCAAATGTCTTAGAGTGATTTTTTTACACTACACAGTATTAAATAAGAAAATAAATATAAATGCTCCCTTTTTAAAGCCTAGACAGGCTCATGGGCCTGGTTTCTGGTTTCTATGGCGTATGCGCTCCCCAACTGGACGGGGCACCAGTCCATCGTAGCATTACTCATTTTCGCCAGCTGAGTGGACTGGAGCAATGTGAAATGAAGTGTTTCGCTCAAGAACACAACGCGTCGTCCGGTCCAGGAATCGAAACCACAATCTTACGATCTTGATGCTGACTCCCTAACCACTAAGCCACGCGCCTCCACATAAACAGTATTAAATATTTAACCCAAATAAGAAACTTATTTACATACATTTAGATGGGAGCTATGTATCCATATTTAAGCGTGTATTTGTGTGTGAACATACATGCACGTGCACACATATACATATAGATTATTATTATGCTATATTAGACTGTATCTTATATGATATCATATCATATACATTATCTGTAAACAAACTTGAGTAGGCCATAGAATAGAACATAACGCAATGCTATGTAGTCGTGCCTAATTTTTAACCTTCTCATATCTATTTCAGTCACTTTAACAATATCGACATAGTAGATCCCAGAATGATACAGTAAATGAATAGGCCCGCCGTCATCTCGTGGTTCCAGCTGTCAATCACAGCGGCTTGGGGATCGCTACCTTCTTGCAAGTGATAGGGTACATTGTGCTCAGGATTGGAAAACACTTAGAGGCATATGACGGAGAGATATCATTCTTGGCTAAGAAAAAGAAATCATTCTCAGCGGCCAGACATCATCAGGATGGTCAAAGTCGTCCAGTAGATTCAAGACATCATTGATGACAACTCCAGCCGGTCGATGTGGACCATCGTCAAACAACTTAAAGAGGATGAATCTATTATTCTATACCACATAGCACTTCTGTCCTACCATGCAATATTATATTTCATTAAACCAACAAAGGAGCATCTATCTGGTCACTCGACCTGCTAGAAATAGCTACACTAATCTTACTAAAATCACACGGTACCATCTTAAATACATTCCGAGATAACTCTTAACAAGACTAGATGGTCACAGATGCCAGACGTTTGATAATAGGTATCCTCGATCAAGGATGACTAGTGGCATGAACAGAAATATTGCCGAGATCCAATCTTATCTTTCGATTCGCGAATGACGGATCTCGGCTTATTTCTATCTTATTTCTATTATGTTATCTGAGATGGAGGCAGGAAAACTGGTTTCGAAGGTTCTTCGCGACTTCTCATTAAATCACCCGCTTACCTCCACAATATAAGCAGACATAGAGAGTTCATTTAGAGAAGTTGGCGATTTACCATCCAACTGACATGACAGCAAAGGTGACAACACTTTAACCACAGGCTAAGTCTGCTTCGGTCTATTCCCCTTTCAACACTAGGTCTTTCTTTACACCCTTTTCGTCGTATACGACTGCAACAATTTAAATAACAACTACTCCTGCAGCTGCAGCTAGCTACCCGTCACACACATAAAGAAGATGACCTGATACCGGGAAGCAGCCTGAACACTCATCAGTTTTATACTGTTACCACTGCTTGCAGCTACATGGGACTGCATGGATGATAACTAAGATGTCTTTTCCCATATACATAGTATCAGTGCAGGATCTTTGTTATTTGCCTCACCAGAAGCGTTCCATTTTGTCTTTCAATACCGCTAAACATATGTGTAGCTACTTACCAATGTGTGTATCACCGTTTTCATATAAAATTACACATAAAAACAACTGAACATTAAACTTTGTAGCAGAGTACATATTTATAAATATCGGGTTACCACCCGTCATCTAACAGTCCGATGATGGCCAGTAAGTCGAAACTTAGAAGTACCTGTCAACCTTCTCTTCTTTCATATATATATATATATATAGTATTTGGTTTACAAGATTCTTGATGCGAACTCCTGTGTTGAAACATATATTGTTGTATCTCGGGAGGTCATTATGCCAATAATAAACAATACACACAGCTTTTTTTTCTCATTTCTTTATTTTTCATTTGTTAACCATTTGACAAATATAAAAACAAAATGAAAGAAAAAAACAGTGCGTGTGTTTATTATTGATATAGTGATCCTACCGAGATACAACAATGTGTGTGTGTGTGTGTGTGTGTGTGTGTGTGTGCACAGTCATCCATACATGCATTAGATTCTTGCTTCTCAACATCAGTTGACATGTTTCAATCTGAATATATCTGATACTACAGATCTTTTCTATGTCCACTCCTTTATTCATTACATATTCCTTTGTTTACACTGACAAGCTCTTTAGAGTTCCTAAGGACGAGGCAAAATCCGTGATTCCTAGGAATAATTTTGTTACTGATTACCAAACGCTGGTACATCAGATCATAATCCTGCTTTGCTCCGTAATAAAAACTATTGCACCCTTTCCTTTCTGAAGGCTTATCAGGGCCGCACGGACATAACCTGACATCTTTGTATCTTTCACTTGTTTCAATCATTAGACTGCGGCCATGCTGAGGTACCATCTTGAAGAATTTTTACTCGAATGAATCGACCCCAGTATTTATTCTTTTAAACCTGGTATACATTCTATCGTTCTATTTTGCCGAATTGCTAAGTTACAAAGTCATAAACACATCAAAACCGGTTGACAAGTGGTCACACACACACGACGAGCTTCTTTCAGCTTCTGTATACCAAATCCACTCACAAAGCTTTGGTCAGCCCGAGGCTATAGTAGAAGACACCCAATGCCACGGAGTAGGACTGAACCCAGAACCATGTGGTTGGGAAGCAAACTTCTTACCACACAGCCACGCCTGCGCCTACACAACCACGCCTGCGCCTACACAGCCACGCCTGCGCCTACACAGCCACGCCTAACGAGTATAAATGAAATATTAATGTAACGAACGTACCATTATATGTATGTAGTCAGAGCTTCCTTGTTAACAGATCCGCACTGCTTTATTGGCGATGTTATTACCTAAAAAAGAGAAAGAATATAATTAACTTCTAAAAATTACTGTGTTGTTATTTATCACTGTTGACAAAGATTTTTTATTGGAAAGATTAGTCGATACCACCAGCCCCAAGCCTGGACTAGTACTTTATTTTATCAACCCGGTTGGGATAAGAGAGACTAAGTTGAACGTAGCGGGATTTGAACTCAGAATGTAAAAACTTGGAACAATGATCTTTCCTATTACAGGTACAAGACCTGGAAATTTGGGAGAAGGGGCTAGTCGATTACACCGACCCTAGTGCTTGACTTGTAGTTATTTTATCGACCCTGCAAGAATGAGAGACAAAGTTGACGGCAGTGTTGTTTGAATCCAAAACGTAAAGCAACGTAAAGCTTGACGAAATACTGCTAAGCATTTTGTTTGGTAGGCGAACAATCCTGTCAGCTCATCGCCTTAACACGGAACAGATAATACCTATTTCTTTGTTACCCACAAGGGGATAAACACAGAGAGGACAAACAGGGACAGAAGACAAACGGATTAAATCGATTATATCGACCCCAGTCCGTAACTGGTACTTATTTAATCGACTCCGAAAGGATGAAAGGCAAAGTCGAGCTCGGCGGAATATGAACACAGAACGTAGCGGCAGACCAAATACCTATTTCTTTACTACCCACAAGGGGCTAAACACAGAGAGGACAAACAAGGACAGACAAACGAATATTAAGTCGATTATATCGACCCCAGTGCGTAACTGGTACTTATTTAATCGACCCCGAAGGACGAAAGGCAAAGTCGACCTCGGCGGAATTTGAACTCAGAACATAGCGGCAGACCAAATACCTATTTCTTTATTACCCACAAGGGGCTAAACATAGAGGGGACAAACAAGGACAGAAGACAAACGGATTAAGTCGATTATATCGACCCTAGTGCGTAACTGGTACTTATTTAATCGACCCCGAAGGATGAAAGGTAAAGTCGACCTCGGCGGAATTTGAACTCAGAACGTAGCGGCAGACCAAATACCTATTTCTTTATTACCCACAAGGGGCTAAACATAGAGGGGACAAACAAGGACAGACAGATGGATTAAGTCGATTATATCGACCCCAGTGCGTAACTGGTACTTAATTTATCGACTCCGAAAGGATGAAAGGCAAAGTGGACCTCGGCGGAATTTGAACTCACAACGTAAAGACAGACGAAATACCGCTAAGCATTTCGCCCGGCGTGCTAACGTTTCTGCCAGCTCGCCGCTTTAACACATAATACCATAAAACATTTATCCCAACGTTTTAAAGATTTCGCAAATTCCCTGTAAATAAAATAGGATTTTGTATTCGATCTTTTGTAGGAAAATTGGAGGATTTTTTTTTTTGAAGTAACGGTTGTGAAAGCACAAACTAACATTTTACTGCAACGCAATATTTTAAGTCCCATCTCCTAGAAAACAGTAATGAACGTTTTAACATTTCGTAACTATGGCTGTTAAGAAGCTCGCTTGCAATCACATGGTTTAAGGTTCAGTACCAACGCGCAACACCTTGGCTAAGTGTCTTTTACTAGAGTTCCAGCTCGGTCCGAGCAAAGCTCTGTAAGTGAATTTGGTAAACAGAAACTGCGTGGAATCCTGTCGTGTGTGTGTGTGTGTGTGTAAGAAAGATGTGTTCCAGTTTTTCCTGGCGCACTAAGCAAACTCATAACTCTGAAAACTGGTTTCTTTGGGTACATTGACCCAGAAGAAAGGGATCGGCTGTGTTTATTATCGTGACACTAAAACTAAGAATACTACAAAAGGGATATTGTTAAATTATTTTTTTAAAATCTTCATAGCTAAGGGAAATTATTCTGAAATATTTTACTTGAATTGATATGAAATATAAATACAGTGCCAGACCTCTTATCCGACTTCCAGAAATTCCGGAATTAGCAGAAATCCGGAAGTATTGTGGAATATGCAATATACTGTACTCTGTATTGAGTAAACAGGCCCTGTTTTTGAAGCTGGTTAATTTGCATACGGTGTGTTTAAATAGTTTTGTTCTTTATTTTCTCAAGTGCGTTGATAAAGATTGAACATACTTCACTATTTATAAGTGTATTAATTTGAACGTATATCTGTTAAATAAAAGCGTGTCCTTTACTTTTTTCATTTAGTTTTCATCCTATAAACATACTGTGCACATTGTTATTGTTTGTTCCTTCTCGAGCCATGCCTGGCTCATAAGGGCCGGTTTCCCGGTTTCCTTGGCGTATAGGTTCCCCACCTGAGACGGGACGCCTAAATAAAGGATGAATATATACACGAATATATACATGCCGTTTTTCTCTTCTCATAAATAAAAGCTGAACACCTTGTAAGATGCAGGAGGAAAGAGTGAGAGAAAGTTGTGGAGCTTAGGTGTTTCGCTCATAAAAACACACATCGCCCGGTCTGAGATTCGAACCCGCGAGTTCGCTGCTCTAACCACTAGGCCATGTGTCTCTACAGTATAATATATTTAAAAAATTTAAGCCAGTTAATAAATATCAAACAGACCTTGTTTTAGAAGTGTATTAATTTAAATGTTTAATACAATTTAGCTCTTTACATAACTTTATATTTTAAGTAAATATTTAAACTGTCTCTAGAAAACTGGGACATAAAAAAATCCGGGACACTTCCGGTCCCAAGCTTGCTGGGTAATTGGTCCTGTACTGTATTTTGCCAGTGGAATTAAAGAAATGCAAGGCCTGGCTTTGAAACGAGAGGTATTCTGCTTTTATTTATGATAAACGGGAAGAGAAAACGGCATCCTTTACTTAGGGTTTAGAGTTCTTACAAAGAAGCATGGAATTAATCAGCGTTGTGGTGTTTATTTTATCTAAAGTAACCTCAGCATATTAATTATTTTTCAAGTATCTCATATCCTCCCTAATACCACAGATAAGACATTTTGCAGTGGGTATCTTCTCTGTACGATAACCTATCACGAATGTATATGTACACACGCTATGCATAGAGTTTTTACATGGATTATTATTATTATTATTATTATTATTATAATTATTATTATTGAGTGAGAGAGCAGTTCATGCCATCGAAGTGACACTGGGGTAAAATATACGAAGCCCAATATACCCATCATGACTACCCGTCTGATAAAGGTACACTAGGCACATGCATCACAACCATATGTGCGCGACATGGTGATCTCATATCAAGATAAACAGCGCAGGTGGGGCCCACTTAGAATTTTCTTCAGGTCGAGTAACCTATCCCACTCAAAAGGTCCCTGAATAAGGGTTGTTTAAGGATGTTGAACGAAACACCCATGTTTCCAGAGGTGAATTATTCAAACCCCAAAGAATCCCTCTCAACACATGGCTATGATGCTCCCCCACTACTTCTGCTTGTGATCAGAGATGCACATATCATCAGCCACTAAGGGACATGCTCAACTGGTTAAGGTCAAACAACTGACAAGCAAATCTGTGGTATTGAGCAGAATATTTGCTGTAGCCCATCTTTTATACCAAGACAAAACAATGTACATGATAACACTTCCAATCAGTTAAGATCAGAAGCCATGAGAGCCATATTATTATTATTATTATTATTATTATTTTATTATTATTATTATTATTATTATTATTATTTATTATTATTATTATTATTATTATTAAGGCAGTGAGCTGGCAGAATCGTTACCGCACCGGACAAAATGCTTAGTGGAATTTCATTCTGAGTTCGAATTCCGCCGAAGTCGACTTTGCTTTTCATCTTTTCGGGGTCGATAAAATAAGTACCTGTTAAGTACTGGGGTCGATGTAATCGACTCCCCCCCTCCAACAAAACATCAGGCCTTGTGCCTGTAGTAGAAAAAAATTAATATTGCCTTTCATCCTTTCGGAGTCGATAAATTAAGTACCAGTGAAACACTGGGGTCGATGTAATCGACTTGTCTTCTTCCCACAAATTTCAGGTCTTGTGCCTTTAATAGAAAGGATTATCATCATCATCATTACGAAGGTGGCGATATAGTAGGATCATAACCGCGTCGGTACTTAGCACCATTTTTTCGACTCGTTATGTTCTCAGTTGTACTCTTTCGCCCCAACTTTCTCTCACTCTTTCTTCCTGTTTCTTGTCCCCGACTTCCTACGCAACCGCTGAGCCTGGATGCACATTCATCCATCCGTCGATGCTCTCGGTGTCGGGGGTTGACCTGCTTTCTCTTCTGCGGGTCTTACGAACAGCAAAGGACCACGTTTCGGACTTCTCCCACTTTGGGACGAAGACCGCTTCGCTCAACAGCAACAGCAAGAATGACGACAACAAAGTGAGTGGTAGGATGCGTCCGCGATCAGGCAATCTTTTGCTGGGGTGCTGAAGCACTCCATAGCTCGCATACGCGACAGGGAACTAACTCTCTACCTAACATATTTAGGGAGAAGGACCTGTCGTGTTAAGATAGAGTTCCACCTGGGTTGGACATCTGGTGGTTATTGGCCTGTGTTACTTTGGAGGTAATTGACATACACCTCAACGTGAAACAAACGGAGTAGTTTGAGTCTTGAACTACAGTGAAGAATCGATTAGTGACCCGGTTTCCATTCCTAATTGAATTTTTTAACACTACTGCTACTAATTATCTTCGTCTCAAATGCTACAGTATCCATTATTATTGCTTGAAGAAGGATCACTAGTTGATAGATACCTTCGACCAAGAAAAAAAAATCAAAAACAACTACCGCAGTAGTGATTGGATATTAATAAATACTTATCCATGGCTATCCTTGACCCCTTATTTCTCGGTCTTTGTCGCTTCCCTCGCGCACAGACTTTATTTTTTCTTCCTCTGTCTCTCTATTTCTCCTTATTTTATTATTTTTGTTTCCCCCCTTTTTTTTCATTATCTGAATATCTAACGCTTGGTGTGAAGAAGTATGTGTGTGTGTCTGTGTGAGTGAGAGAGAGAGAGAGAGAGAGAGAGAGAGAGAGAGAGAGAGATGGGGACCGTGATAATATAAGATCTACTGGTTCCTCGCCGAGGAAATTAATGATGACTAAATGTTGGCACATACTGTGAAAGAAGGAAATCTAACAGAAACTATCAATCCTTAGGGAATATTTTCTAACTTCTCGGCATTTCAGAAGATAACAAGATAAGATAAAAACATGGTGAGAATAATGTTTCGCTTGATAGTCAAACGACATTTTATTTTATTTGGTCGTAAAAGTTTCGTATTATGTTTATAATTTCTGGCTTTTTTTTTTCTCATAGATTAATTTTATTTTTAAATTCTTGTTTGTTGTTGCAGTTGTATTTCTATTCGTTTTTTCTCTTTCCGCTTTATTATTATTATTATTATTATTATTATTATTATTATTATTATTATTATTATTAATTTATTTATTTACGTTCTACTGTTTATAAATTCTTGTGTTGCACTTGTTTCGTTAGTGATTTGATCTGAGATTGTGCTGAGGGACTAAAACAACTGCATCGTGATACACACACCCACACACACTTACAGGGTAATTCTTTTCTACTATAAGGGCACAAAGCCTGAAATTTTTGGGGAAGGGGGAAGTCTATTTCATCGTCCCTAGTACTCAACTGGTACTTATTTCATCGCTTCAGAAGGATGGACAGCAAAATCGACCTCGTTAGAATTCGAACTCAGAACGTAAAGATGGACAAAATGCTGCTAGGCATTTTGCCCGGCGTGTTAACGATTCTGCCAGCTCGTCGTCTTTACACATAGAGAGAAACATTCGTTCAACGATGTAAGACGTTGGGGATCTTTTCGGTTTGAACGGCAGTTTTTTCTAGCGGTGTCATATGAAATTGTCATCTATAATTATGACCCTAGTATCGATCTATTGTATTTCAATCTGTGTTAGGGTTAGGGGTGGGGGAAGGGTATCTTTTTTTCTTCAGAAATGTAAATATACCCAATATGTTTCCTAAACGAGGGACATATTCATACGGCACAGAATGGTTTCACCTCAATAGACGGTCATTGGTTAGTTGAAATTGCCGAAATGCAAGAAATTAAAGACATAATATCTTACAAACTATAGAATTTTCTCAATAAAGCCAAGAGAAAAAGATGTTTTATAAACACATTCTACCAGTATACGAAGTTTAAAAGTGTTTAGTTACGTGGAAATTATTTAAAAAACTGCCGTTCAAACCGAAAAGATCCGACGTTGGTTCTAAATAATAATTTCTTACGGAGGTACAAGGCCCCAAATTAGTGGGGGTGAGGTGGGGGAAAACGGGTTTAGTCGATTAAATCGAACCCAGTACTTGATTGGTACGTAACTTTTTATGACCCCAGAAGGATAAAAAATAATGAACTAGACAGGAGTTTAAGAATCGAAATTAATATCGCTAGCCATGTTGCTCGATGCCCCCTAACGATTTTGCCAACCGACCACCCTCATCAGTACCGCACAATATAATATTACTATTGGGTTGTCCGGAAAGTTCGTGCCGATTTATAGTAGCTTACCTTTCGACTTAACCTCCCAGGTACCTCAATTCTGGGAAGAGGGTATTTTCAAGTTAAAGGAAAGATGGAGACGCATTGTGCAACAAAATGGTTCATATTTGGTTGACTAAAAATGTAATGGCAAGTATTTATTGACCTTTTACTTTCCTTTAAAAATCGGCACGAACTTTCCGGACAACCCAGTATTATTACAAAATAATAATTCTTTCTTATTTTTGACACAAGGCCAGTGTGTGTGTTTGTGTGTGTATGCGTGCGTGCGTGTTTTTTAATGAATCGCCTCATGATTCTAAAATAGGCAATGAAATATATATAAAAAAAGAACGGAAAATCCACCAACATGGAATTAAAACATCGTTGGATGACAGACAGAAAGAAGAAAGATCAGAAAGATATAGAAAAAGAAAAGCTGAACAGTTGGGCGATTGTAAATGCTGAAACGCTTTAAAAACACAGAGTACACAACCCTATTTTACATTTTTCTGGGGGGTTTTTTCTGGTCTTTTCATTGTACTGCAGTTATCTTGAGTTTCTGCCTTCATAGGTTTTAGTTAATCATTTTGACCCAAGTACTTTATTCTGCATAGAGCTTCTTTTATGGATTGATATTTATCAAACCGATCTAACTGAAACTTTTGGAATAAAAGAGATTCAACTCAGTAACACCTATTTACGTCGTTAAACCTAAACACTGACACGGACACAAATATACGTATATGCCGACATATAGTTACAGAGACACATGTACGCACAAACACATGTTTTAAAACATGCTCATACACTTACTTACACACACACACACAGATTGGCTTCAGCAGTTTCATATTTCTTTATTGCCCACAATATATGTGTCCATATATGCATATGTATATACAAATATATGTATGTACATATATGTATATATGCATAATTGTTTACTACACAATATTTGCCGTTACACACACACACACACACACCACACAAAGGGGTGCCTAAAAGTCCCTCGCTTTATGGGTATCGCCAAGGGCCTAGTTGGAGGCCCGACCCTCCGAGTTCTCTTTACAGGGCTTAGAAAAACTGAAGGGCCGTTTCAATAAGTGTGAATCTGAGAGGAGAATATGTTGAATAAAATCATAATTAAATGATCCTCCTGCATTTTCTTTTACCCAAAGCGCCAGGAAATTTTCAATATCCCTTCGTGTGTGTGTGTGTGTGTGGTGTGTGTGTGTGTGTGTGTATGTGTGTGTGTGTGTGTGTGTCGCGTAAACGATAAAAATGTGTATACAAAAAAAAAAAAGAAAAAGAAACGAAAATCCGCAAAGCTTTCAATTTTCTAAGTTTTACTTAAAGCTTTCTCTTTTGTTAATTTCAGTTCTAACACTGTAAACAGGAAATAGGTTGAGTTTCACTTTAGGTATGAGAAAATATTACAAAGCTAGATAGCATGAGAGAGAGAGAGAGAGAGAGAGAATAAAATAGAAAGTGTTAAACTGGGAGAATACAATGATGTCACCTAGTGAAAAGTAACGTCGTCCTAACGGTAGGGAACGTCTCCGCCGTAGTTTACAAACTACAGAGCAAAGGTTACCAAACCGAGACAATAACAGAAGCTGGTTAATGCAAGGTTAAGTGAAACTCAAGATAAAATAAATAAATAAAACAAAACAAAAAATAAGAAACGGAACAAAGCAAGAATATGAAATGCCCAACGGTATTTCGTTCTTCCTTGCGTTCTGGGTTCAAATCCCGCCGAGACCGACTTTGCCTTTCATCCTTTTGAGATGAATAAAGTAAGTACCTATTTCTTTATAACCCACAAGGGGCTAAACACAGAGGGGACAAACAAGGACAGACAAAGTGATTAAGTCGATTAGATCGACCCCAGTGCGTAACTGGTACTTAATTTATCGACCGAAAGGATGAAAGGCAAAGTCGACCTCGGCGGAATTTGAACCCACAACGTAACGACAGACGAAATACGGCTACGCATTTCGCCCGGCGTGCTAACGTTTCTGCCAGCTCGCCGCCTTCAATAAAGTAAGTACCAGTGGAAGCCTGGAGTCTGAAAAGAAGATTCACCAACAAACGGACAATACAAACAGAAGAAAAGGCAGCGCCTGGCTTCATTAAAAAGTACTGGGGAAGATAGGGAGACGGTTTCAAATTGTGAGACTGCTTTAAAGCGTGAGACAAATGATGTCTTCGAAGAAGCAGAGAATAGAAAGCAATTTTGGTAAGACGGATGCTACATGCTCAAAATGTGGTGCAAAGTTGTGGTTCTGGAAAAGAATTTATAAACAGATCAAAAACTAATCCTATGTCTAATTTATGCCATGGCAATGGACAGATGATACTATTGTCTAACCTCGGCTTGTGTAAACAGTATAAAATGGTACACATACACACAAACACACATTTTGCTTCGGGCCGACCAATGCCTTGTGAGTGGATTTGGTAGACGGAAACTGAAAGAAGCCTGTCGTATTATGTATGTGTGTGTATATGTTTGTCCCTCTAGCATTACTTGACAGCCGATGCTGGTGTGTTTACGTCCCCGTAACTTAGCGGTTCGGCAAAAGAGATCCGTTAGAATAAGTACTGGGCTTACAAAGAATAAGTCCCGGGGTCGATTTGCTCGACTAAAGGCGGTGCTCCAGCATGGCCGCAGTCAAATGACTGAAGCAAGTAATAGAGTAATAGAGTATATGCATGAAACTACTAGTAGCTTGTATTTATCTCACACTCGATGGAGTTCTTGTTTTTTGCTGTTTTTTTTTTTTTGCAGGTCTTATTTTAACGGAAAAGTAAATTATAAGTATATTTACATAAATGTTAGCGTTAACATGCTATGTTAAAAATAGCGTGTTCAACACACACGAACATACGCACGCGTACACACACACACATTTATGTTGAACACAGTCTCTTTAACACATTGTGTTAACGCTATAATTTCTATTCTTTTTAATTCTTTGAAGCTGTTTAAACTTTGCAGCTGCGGTCATGCTGGAGGCATATTTATAAAAGTAAGAGGATACCGTAAGAAGCAAACCCTTGAAAATCCAAATCTATGAGCTGGACCCAGTTCCATGTCACCAATGAACTCGAAAAAGAATGGACGTCGCATAACGAGTCATTTCCAGTTTTTATCGACCCAGAATAATAAATCATTTTAAAAACCAGATTCAGTGAGACTACTGAACCGGATGTGTACCCGGTTATCACAGGAGTTGAATTTTGTCAGTTCATTTTATCGAAGATTGATAATAAAATAATAGAGACAATTTAATCATTGGTACTCGATGTCCCACTTTTAAAATCAAGGCAGGGATTTGTACTTCAAAGAGACAGTCAGTACCCAAGGTCAGGGTCATCTTTACAGTAGTATAGAACCATGGGAAAACCAAAGCATTGGGTCCTATAGTATTTATTGATTGACAATAGGCCACAACATCATACATCGATCAGAACTGGTTTCAAATTTTAGCGCGAGGTCAGCAATTTCGGGGGAGGGAGTAAGTCGATTACATCGACCATATTACCCAACTGGTACTTATTTTATCGACCCCAAAAGGATGGAAGGCAAAGTCGACCTCGGCGGAATTTAAACCCAGAACGTTGCGACGAGCGAAATACCGCTAAGCATTTCGCCCGGCGTGCTAATGATTCTGCCCGCTGCCTTAATAATAATAATGATAATAATAATAATAATAATAACAGTACTTTCTACTATAGATACAAAGCCAGAAATTTGGGGCAGAGGATAGTCGATTACATCGACCCTAGTACACAACTGTTACTTATTCTATCGACCCCGAAAGTATAAAGAGTAAAGTCGACCTCGGCGGAATTTGAACTCAGAACGTAAAGACGAACAAAATGCCGCTAACCATTTTGCCCGGCGTGCTAACGATTCTGCCATATCACCGCTTTAGTCTCGCGCCCCCTCCTCGCCAACTGTCCAGTGTGTCCCTACCTCGAGACGGCACTGCCCAAGAGTGCATCCGAAAACAGCATATTTAGCATTTGTGGTGGGCGTCACATAACTGTTATTTCACACATATCAGAAGCGCTGTCTTGGTTGGAACCGTTTCACTTTGGTTTATGTTGCTAATTCCTTTGGAATAAACCGGAACAAACGTGAGTTACAACGTTCTATTTTCTCTCTGTAAACCAAACTCTTCAGTACAGTTTCCGTCTACCAAATTTCTCTAACAGGGCATTGACCAACACGAGGATTAGAGTACATTTCTATGCAATGCATCATTATAATTACCGGTGACACAGTTGTTGCTGTCTATCTTAAGAAATCAAAATTGATCGAGCAAAACCAATGGTCAAAGGCGTTCCAGTCATGGCTATACTGTCTTTTTGTATATCTAGGATAGTGATGACCAAAGCAATAACACAAAATCATCCCTATTTCAATAAATAATTGTTCAAAAATTTCGTTTTTCTTATTTATTAATAATAGTATCATTAAATGCATATCTCCCTCGGTTTACACGATTATGATTTACGTGGTGACCAGCAGAACCAATCTACCGTGTAAACCGAGGGACAACCCTGTGTGTGTGTGTGTGTGTGTGTGTGCGTGCACGCCATGCTCTAGTGTATCTTTGTGTAAAGTACACAATTGCTGGCACCTTGGGCAAGTGTCGGGTACTATAGCCTCGGGCCGAGCAAAGCCTTGTGGGTGGATTTGGTAGACGAAAACTGAAGGAAGCCCGTCGTATATATATATATATACATATATATAATATATATATAACTTATAAACATGGGCAAAAGAAAAAATTTCTAATGCCGAATATGCCGAAAAGAGACACATCGTCAATAACCATATAATATAAGGATGACACGCAAATTCGTGAAGCGTTCCATATTTTCTAATAGGCGCAGGAGTGGCTGTGTGGTAAGTAGCTTGTTTACCAACCAAATGGTACCGGGTTCAGTCCCACTGCGTGGCACCTTGGGCGAGTGTCTTCTACTATAGCCTCGGGCCGACCAAAGCCTTGTGAGTGGATTTGGTAGACGGAAACTGAAAAGAAGCCCGTCGTATATATATATATTTCTATGCATGTGTGTGTTTGTGTGTCTGTGTTTGTCCACCTCGCATTGCTTGACAACCGATGCTGGTGTGTTTATGTCCCCGTTACTTAGCGGTTCGGCAAAAGAGACTGATAGAATAAGTACTGGGCTTACAAAAGAATAAGTCCCGGGGTCGAGTTGCTCGATTAAAGGCGGTGCTCCAGCATGGCCGCAGTCAAATGACTGAAACAGGTAAAAGAGTAAAAGAGAATATGTGTGTGTGTGTGTGTATTTATATGTTTGTGTTTGTCCCCCCCCCCCAACATTGCTTGACAACCGATGGTGGTGTGTTTACGTCCCCGTAACTTAGCGGTTCGGCAAAAGAGACCGATAGAATAAGTACTAGGCTTACAAAGAATAAGTCCTGGGGTCAATTTGCTCGACTTAAAGGCAGTGCTCCAGCATGGCCACAGTCAAATGACTGAAACAAGTAAAAGAGTGAAAGAGTAATTATAAACCAGGACGTCGAGTTGCGCCCGTTTACGTCAACAGGTAACTTAGTCATTCGATAAATAGAACTGATAAAATACTTACAAATTAAAAAAAAAAAAAAGTAGGAGAGGGGTAATTGATTGATTGAAATTGTTAAGTCTGATGTTCCAGTGATTGAAATCACATGAACTGTTTAGTTTTATCTTCTCATAGAAGCGGAAGGTGGAATCATAGTAGAGACTGTTGACATTGGTGTTGTTCTTGATAGTCCTGCTGCTACCGTTACTGGTGTCGACAGGAAATTAGAAATGACTGACTTTAATTTCAAGAAGCCTCTCTCACACACTGTTATGAATCGGCACGTGGATCATGCTAGAATTTCGCTCAGCCAAAACAAATGAACGAAGGAGGAAACACACCGCGTCAACAGATGAATGATTTAGGGTCGGCTGGTAGCAGTAAGCGGAACATCGTCTGCTTTTGTTGATTTTTTAACCGGATGTGGTCGGTTGTCCAGCTGTCAGCGGCTGAAGACAGATAAGAATCTCGCTACAACCGATTGCTTCCTCTATCACTGGCGTCGCAATTAGATAGATTCCACTTTTAGCTGTTTTCTTTCTTCAAGAGACTCGCGTTTTAAAATACTTAAACGATTTGGATACGAAAATTCATTAAAGCTGAATAACATCGTAGTAATAGATCGTCGTATCCGTTCCACGTAGTATATATATTTTTACAAGGACTTCACATATCTTTGACATACCCGACTTTATACACTATCTCTTCGTTTTTTTTTTTGTTGTTTTTTGTTACAGTCATTGGACTGCGGCTCTAACGGGGCACCACCTTGGAAGGTTTAGTTCAGTGGTTCTGAATCGGGGTTCATATGACCCTTAGAGGTCCACATAAGATTTTGCTCGTTAAGAATTATGTGTAATAAATTGGTTATAATTCTACAATACACAAAATATTTTAGCTTTTTTTTAATGAAGTTCCTAAGTTTAATTATAAAAATATAATAATGGGATTTTTTAAACATTGAATGGCTATGAGGGTCCAACCATGTGAGAGAAGAATCAAAGGGTTCAATTGCTAAAAAATGGTTGAGAACCACTCGATTAATTGAACAAATAGACCCCAGTTGTCAAGCAGTGGTGTGGGACAAACACACCTAGAATATATATATGTATGTTGATTGTTCTCTTAGCATGAGCAGCACTGATATAGCTTTTCAGGCTTTCTAGTGATCTACACTATTTTGCAAAGATAAGGCAACGACGGGCACCTCTTGCAGTTGGTGTTCAGAGAGTTACCACGAACGCTGACAAACGCCTTCTTTCCATCATGGCATTTTTCATGAAGGGCTTTATCTTTTCGGCAACCGTCAGCCATAATATGCATCATGATATAAATGTTCAAAATCAAACGGTACTTGTGCTGCCTGAAACTTTTTAAAATGAGGAACGGTGGAATCGCTAGATCGCCTAACAAAATGTCTTCTGATATTTGTTACGTCTCTTTACGCTATGAGTTCAAATTCCGTAGGGCTCAACTTCACTTTTCATTCTAACAGGGTCGATAAAATAAATTATCAGTCAAGTATAGGGACCGGTGTAATCGACTGATTGCCCGCTCGCCCTAAAATTTGCGGATTTTGTCCCTAAATTAAAAATAATTAGACGGCGAAGATTGAAATGTATTTGTCAGTTTGTCTTGCAATTAAACATAATTTAATTTCTTAGCCTTACTCCTCTATAGTAATTCTTTTCACACATTTGAAGGGTTTTTAACAGAGCCGGATTAAGACCCACAGAGGCCTCAAGCACTTAAAAGATTTTGATGTCCCCATATGGATGTAATTCAAAATATAAACAATAATAAACCTCAGGATAAATTATTTTTCAAAATAAAACAAAACTAACAGTATGTTGGAAAATAAATTTCATCTCAATCGAAGGAGAGGGGCTTTCTCCGTCCGGGTTGCGGATCCGTGGAATAAGCTGCCGGACGAGATAGTGAAGATGCCGACGACCGCTCGGTTCAAAGTCTCCCTTGACCACATATGGCCTGAACTCTCTACATGAACACCACCCTGTACATAACTCCATGTCCCCCTACATGGCCTTGCTTTTTGCTTTTTGAGCCAAAAAATTAACTAACTAACTAATATTTATTTTTGTATACTTTCACTTTATTTAGATTTGAAAAGTTTTCTCTTTCCTTTTTTTAAAAACCAGGTCCTCACTATGACACCATGGACACTTCGAAATTTCCGATCGGTTAAACCGTTTCGAATATTACTTTAACATGTTTAAAGTGATTTCTTTTGTGCGGCAAACCTTTTACCATTTCTTTGGTGTCCCACTTCGTTGATACCCGAAGCACGTGCTTGTTTTGCTTAATGGCTTATCCAGCGCTGGTTGTTAGAAATATAAACCGACCTAATACCATATTTGATGGCATATAAGACGCACTGTCTTCTATTTTTTTTAAGAAAGAATTTTCCAAAGAATCTTCCCCGCTTCGGTTCTGTATGCAAAATTGGGCCTATATCACATGCTTAAATGCACTGAAAACTTTTTCCTTGAATATGCGCTACAGAAATAGGAGTGCATCTTTTATACGGCACTTAATGCAAAGAAACGTCCGTATGTAAACGTCGTCCGCTATCAAATATAATTTGCATTTTGATTTGGGGATCTAAATTATTTTGAAACCCCATAATACCATGCAGAAATGCTACAAGACTAATTAATCTGCAATAATCCAAAATATTAGGTTTTTGATATTTTATTTTGCATAAAATTTATTCATATATTATAAATCATAATAAAAAAAAACTTAATAAAGCTCTGCTATATTATTGGATTTTTTTTTCCTTTCTATACATAAGTGGCTGGGAAAAAAACTTGACAACTTTAATACCTTGTATTATACGTACCCCGAATTTTAATCTTGATTTTAGTATAACTCCACCCCCCAAAAAAAGAGTATGGAATTTTACGATAATTTAAATGTAATTATTTAAATGACAGTTTCTTATTAATTTAAAACTGGTTATCTAAGTTACTTCATATTGGTTTCAAATTTTGGCCCAAGGCCAGCAATTTCGGGGGAAGAGGGAAGTCAATTACATCGACCCCAGTACTTAACTGGTTCTTCTTTTGTCGACCCTGGAAACATGAAAGTTAAAGTCGACCTCGGAGGAATTTGAACTCAAAACGTAAAGTCGGACGAAATGCCACTAAGCATTTTGCCCGGCGTGCTAACGATTCTACCAGTTCGCTGCCTTTAAAATATTTCATATTAATTGTGTTTTGTGCTTGCTTGATTAACTTTTTCGAAAAATGTTATAAAGAAGAGATGGATGCAGCTTATGAAGGAACAGTTTTGACAGGAAATTCGCGTCCCAGACCTGATCGACTGCTTTGCTTTAGTAGAAGGGATCGAAGATGTTTCGCGAGCCATAGGCCCATGACACCGTATATATTCACCTCACCCTGGACGGGACGCCGGTCCGTCGCTGGATTATTCATTTTTGCCAGCTGAGTAGACTGGAACAACGTGAAATGAAGTGTTTTGCTCAAGAACACTAACCATCGCTCGGTCTAGGAATCGAAACCATAATCTTGCGGTCATGAGTCAACACCCTAACCACTAAGCCACGCGACTCACCATTACTATATGGGTATGTATGTGTATGTGTATAGAGAAAGAGAGAGAGAGAGAGAGAGAGAGAGAGTTGGCGAATCTGAGTTGACCACTTGCTTCAGCTTCAAGACTTAGATATATCTGCACATTATCCTGTGCAGAGCATTATGTACCATATTGCTATATGACAGTGCTTTTCAAACTTTTTGCTGGAGCGGAACCCCAAGGAAACATTCCACTGGCTCGAGGAACCCCTGCGCAATAATTTAATAGTCTTATGCACACATATCTGCACAGGAGAATTAAAAATTACTGCCGATTTTAGCAGTTTTGTAACTTCTTGCGGAACCCCTGGACTGTACTGGCGGAACCATAAGGTTCCGCGGAACCCTGGTTGAAAACCACTGGTCTATGATATCAGTATATCAACCGTAGAAGCCTTGAAGAAGAGGATCAGCAGCTATTTGAGGAAGCTACCAATAAGCCTAAGCAGATCGCTCTGTGCGATCCATCAACGCCTTACAATGATCATTCAACAACTTTTCAGAAGATTTTAAGGCGAGGCGAACAATAGAACCCAGGCACTATAGAGGCTCCAGCAGCTGGCATTGAAATAAGCACTGGTAAAAAGTGGAGTTTTTCTGGAGAGTTTCAAGCTGCAGTAAAAAACGTTTGAGGTAGAAGGCTCGTGTTAGAAATGGTTATTTTTCAAAAAAAATTGATAGTGCCACAAGAAAGCAACAGCAACATCTCCAGGAAAAAGTTAGTGCATGTGTAGAGGAAGCACGGGACTCAGCCAACGAGGAATCAAGACAAAATGAGCCAAGATACAGCAGCGGAACATATCTTGTTGGATCTCTGGCAAACTGACATCCAGGGCATCAAATTCCTGATCTGTTTATGACATCTTACCAAGTCTGATACACCTTCACACATAGATCAGGAAGAAAGCACTCTCCTTGCCACTTGTGTAATGAAAGAGAGTTCCTTCAACATTTTCTCAGCAGCTAGGAGTGGCTGTGTGGTAAGTAGCTTGCTTACCAACCACACGGTCCCGGGTTCAGTCCCACTGCGTGGCACCTTAGGCAAGTGTCTTCTACTATAGCCTAGGGCAGACCAAAGCCTTGTGAGTGGATTTGGTAGACGGAAACTGAAAGAAGCCCGTCGTATATATGTATATATATATATGAGTGTGTGTGTGTGTGTCTGTGTTTGTCTCCCCAACATTGCTTGACAACCAATGCTTGTGTGTTTACGTCACCATCACCTAGCGGTTCGGCAAAAGAAACCGATAGAATAAGTACTGGGCTTACAAAGAATAAGTCCTGGGGTAGATTTGCTTGACTAAAAAAGCGGTGCTCCAGCATGGCCACAGTCAAATGACTGAAACAAGTAAAAGAGTAAAGAGCTACCCCAGGGCTTTAACAGATGCCTGCAACCTAGTGACATGAGGAGGTCCTCAAGGCGGTTGTTGAGGTGATCACAACAGCCATGAAGTACAGTAGGCTCTCTGTAAGGAAGCCATCACTTTTCTCAAAGCTAGAGAAAAGCTCAGATAATTGAAACATCAACGACTGCATCTACTTTCCATAACTAGTATTGGAAGCTGAAAGTGGATCTTGTTATACAATGAAAGTTCGCTCATCTCCATACCAACGACACTCTGCCCAAACATAGTCATCTTCTCAGATCCTAACAAGCAGGTGATCACGTGAGAACTGACTATGCAATGGGTAGAACATATGGAGGATACTTGCCAACTAATAGGAGCTGGTAGAATAGTGCCAGAAGTCAAGGGTGGAGAGCATACTGGAAAGATCTTTACAGGGTTTGGAGTTACTAGTGTAGCAAAGACGGTTGAGGAAACCACAAGAGCGATGACTTTAAATAAAGAGAGCAGATTCGCGGTCTGTTGTTGCTGGGATGGCGGCCGGGCGGGTGTCTGATGTTAAAAGATCTGAAATCCTCTAAGACTCCAGGAAGATCAATGACGCTGCATCAAAAGCATATATAAATATTGTAATTTGCTTGAAGTATTGCAGTATATGCAAATAAGATGTTTGAAAAACATTTAATATGCTGTTCTGAGATAACAACACTTTTCTCTTAACTCTTTTTGTCTCTTGTACATGAAAAGGAAATTTTTTCCCCGAAATATAGAATTATTAAACAACCTATATAAAAAGTAATACCATATCTTTTGACTTTACTTTCATTTATAGTCCTCACTTCACAGTATTTTGATTAACTTTTCAGCCGATAGTTCATGGAAGGCCTTTACGAATAGATACGTTGCACAGCTGTTACATAAGCGAAAATAATTGAGAAAGAAATAAATTTATGGTAATCCTTTACAGCTGTTTCGGGGATTCGGTGACAAATTGATGCAATAATGTGCATTATGCATACACAAAGAGGCAACAAATTGAAATTAATAATATATAAATACGATGCACAAGTGGGGGTGTAATTGTGTCGCCACCAAATCTTTCAATGGGAAAGAATATATATTAGCTCGACCTGTGCGTTTCTTATAACCAACACTTCTTAAGCTGGACTACATCGTCCATATTAGGACGTTGGATTTTAATAATTCGATCTGATCTGAGCCCTAATTCGGTTCCTGTTTATCTATTCTACGATGTTCAATGTTTTCTCAGCCATTAATATATACATATAGTTCTTAGTTTCTATATATATATATATATATATATAATATATATTATATATATATATATATAGTCAATAAAAACAGAGAAAAAAAGAAAAGGTAAAACAAACAATCGTGAGGACGTAGCACTAGCAATGTATTGATGTGACGCTCGGAGAAAGAAGAGAGTTGTTGCTTTACGTTTCGAGCATAGCTCTTCATCGGAAACAGGAAAAACAGGTAAGTCTAAAGTGAAAGAAGGAAAACTCGCCATATATACATACACACATACATATATATATAGACACACACACACACACACACACACACACACACACGCGCATATGTACTTATTATACATATATACGTATATTTCTGAGATAATTTTGCAACTTTAGTAAGTATACTACTCTACCTTTGATATTCGGGTGCTATTTTTTAACCTTGTTTTTGCACTTATGAGCTCACCTATGTGTGTGTATATATACATATATACACACACGCAAACACACATTATATACATACATACATACCCATACACACATACAAATATATAAACACACATTCGTATTGTATATATTTATATGTGTGTATAAATGCATGCATACGCTTATTAGAACTTATTAATATCTATGTTATAATACGTATGCATGTAAATATTTCTACTTATATTCTGCATGCATACACATTTATTTAATTGCTTGTTTTGTAATATAAATAAAACACATGCGTTTATTCCCATCCGATAAGTGTGTTTGTGTACGGAGCAAGTATTTTCATAGATATTGTGCGCGTATGTGTGTACATATATGTGCGTGTGCAACAGCAAGCATGGCTACAAGTGAGAAGAATAACTGCCGTTATGTTGTATGAATTTGAATGTTATCATTATTGGAGGGCGGAGTTTGTTTAATAAACCTTTGAGTTTTTCTCTTTTTATATAAATCCCTCCAATTTGGAGAAAGCAATTCCAACTGGCTTTTATAATAATAGTAATATATTATTCCCAACCCGCGTCTGACCCAAACAACATTATCCTTAGTTTTTTTTGTTTTTTTCTTACTACCCTCGTCACCATCCACCACCACCCGTTAGTCAGCCAAGCACTTAGCCTCCTCCTCTCTGATTGAAGTCTTCCCCCCGCCACTCCCACAATCATTCTTTTCTTTCTCACTTCTTTCTTTCTTCTGTCTTTTTATAATATATATAATATATATATATATATATATATATATATATATCGTCCTCTCTGTCTCTGTCTCTCTCTGTTTGCCTCTCTCTCTCTCTCTCTCTCTCTATCTCTCTGTCTCTTTTTCTCTCGGCACAGATGGCGTTCAACGTTTAACTTACGTGAGAAAGATATAATCACTTGCTTTGTGACACTCGTATTTTAATGACAACGTTGACAAGAGTCGCTGTTGTCGCTGTTGTCCCCATCGCCATCTTCCCCATCGCCATCTTCCCCATTCTCTCTCTTTCCTCTTTCTCTCTCTCTTTCCTCTTACTCTCTCTCTCACTGTCACTCTCTATCCCTCCCACTCCTTCACTAATGTCTTCAACTGTTGTCGCCGTCGTCGTCGTCATAGATGTATGCATATTTATATATATTTTTCTTTCTTTTTTCGGTCATTTCTACTTCTAGCCCGGACCTTATCGCACCAGCTGGCGTTCCGTGGACAATGGGGACAAAGAACTAGATTGATGTTCGCTCCATTGACGACGTTTTCTCGTTTGTTTGCATGTGTGTGTATGCGAGCGTGTGAGTGTGTGTGTGTGTTGTGTGTGTGTGTGTGCGTACGTGAGCATTTGTGTATGTGTGTGTGCGTACGTGTGCATACGTTTATGTGTGTGTGTGTGTGTGTGTGAATATGTACAGGTATTTATTTGTAAATGTGAACACGCGTCTGAACGTGCGAGTGAGTGTGCGCATGTGCGAAGAGAGAGAGAGAGAGAGTGAATGAATGAGAGAGTGTTTTTTGTTCATTTTTATTGTTTTTTTTTTTGGAGTAATTGTCTGCTAAAGTAAATACATTCTTTACACTCTCACAGACGAACACACTCACACACTTACAGTCACAGATACACGCACGCACACACATACACACACACACACACACTATATATATATATATATATGTATATGTATATGTATGTATGTATGTGTGTATGTATGTATGTGTGTATGTGTGTATGTGTATGTGTACGTGTTTGCATGTAGATAGATAAAGAGAGAGAGGGAGAGAAAGAAAGAAGGAGAGAGAGAAAATAAGTGGGGGATTTTATTACATGAGTTGTTGGGGTGGGGATGTATCGTGTGTTTGTGTGTATATGTGTGTATATACCTATTTCTTTATTACCCACAAGGGGCTAAACACAGAGGGGACAAACAAGGACAGACATAGGTATTAAGTCGATTACATCGATCCCAGGGCGTAACTGGTACTTAATTTATCGACCCCCGAAAGGATGAAAGGCAAAGTCGACCTCGGCGGAATTTGAACTCACAACGTAACGGCAGACGAAATACCGCAAAGCATTTCGCCCGGCGTGCTAACGCTTCTGCCAGCTCGCCACCTTGGCTGTGCGGTATTGAGCTTTTGGGCTTAGTATTTTCTACTATAGCCTCAGGCTAACCAAAGCCTCATAGGATTTGGTTGACGGAATTTAAAAGAAGCCCATCGTGTATATATATATATATATACGTGTGTGTGTGTGTGTGTATATATATATATGTGTATATGTATATATGTATGTATATGTGTGTGTGTATGTGTGTGTGTGTGTCTGTCTTTCACTCCACCCCACCTCTTGATACCCGGTGTTTACGTTCCCATGACTTAGCGGTTCGGCAAAAAGGAGTCACCTGCTGCAATATATCAGCAAACAGATTTCACTTCGTTTCGAGATGACCCGAGATAATGGCGAAATATCGGTGTCTGCCATTCTCGGTGATTCCCAGGCGAATTGTCTCACCTGGTCTGTATCATTCAGGTGTTCTTTAATAGTCGACGTCTTTTGAGAAGCTTTTCCCGGACGTTATCCCGCATCAGGGTTGGCGAATGTACAAAACGCATATACTATGTACGTGCGATCGATAATGTTTACATTATAAGAGCTGCTTTTAATTCGTAATTTAACATACATACATATATATATATATCACTATGGACTCCGTCTGGGCAGTCATCTAAAAGTTTTTGTTCGTCATGATGCTGTTCTTTCCTGATGAGAAGACGGCATAATGCACCCTTTATTCCTTCGGAATTAAGAATATGCAGTCTTCGAAACATATGTCGAGAATAAAGGAATTCTGTTAAATCGTCGTTCGACTCCATTCTTTCATTTATCTATCTATATATATATATATATATATATATATATATATATATATATAATATATATATAATAATGCCCAATTGTTACCTTTGAATAGTGAGGCATTTCCCCCTCCATATTTTTAAGAAGTCATGGGCCAACAGGTTTTTGGGATCTGACAATACACCATAAAACTAAAACCTTATGGATGGGAAACTTAACGTAATCCCATAAACCGGCCTTGCCCATTTTTGATATATATATATATATATATATATATATATATATATATATATATATATATATATATATATACATAGTTAATCCCCCCAAAACGAAGTAAAAGAACAACAATGCGTGGACGTGGTACATGCAATGTATTAACAGACGTTCAGGGAAAGAAAGAAAGTTAGCTTTGCGTTTCGAGCAAACCTCTTCTTCAGAAACAGGAGACAGAGCTAAGTCCAAGAGAAAAGGAAGACGGAAGAAAGTAGTCGCCAACAATTCACATGTAATATATATATAATATATATATATATATATATATATATATATATATAATATATATATATATACGTAAAAAAATACAAACTGGGACAACAACGCAAAACATTTAGAAGACGATACAAAAACACGGACGGGACATTCGAAGCCTTCAATCTTCAGTTTGTATTTTTTTACATATATATATATAGCGACGCACGTACCCCTTTGGTCTTATATGTAAGTATATATATATATAATATATATATATATATATATATATATATATATGATGTGTGTGTATATATATAAACCATCCGTGAAATTCATCAGGCTTTTAATGATTTCAGCATCAACAGTAGCCATCCTGTAATAGTTCCTATTCTCTCTCAGACGTACGTTGTAGTAAAACACATATAAACATATACATCATGTACTACGGAAAAAAAACCATGAGTTTGAGCCAAAACTGTTCATGTGAATTAATAAAATCTGAAAGCATCGGTCAATCGGAAACGACGGTCGTTCTTAATGCATTTATCTCGATGAGGACATAATAAAGAGGGATCAGTATTTAAGTTTAAAGAACATCACGGGTTCAAAAACGGACATGACTAAGGTGGCACACCTTAGTGACGATGCATTTCTATAATGGATGCATTTCTTATTATATATTATTTATGCAAACCAGAAATGCACGCGTTAAAGGATTTCAAAATATCACTATTTGGTTTGACATCATTTTTACAACTTATATGACTCAAAACCAGTACAAACTAGCCAGTCTAGACTCCACTCATGCGGGGACTCCAACAACGACTTGGAGTAGTTTGTCATATTTAACTCGTGTCAAAAATGCTGGTACCGTGCATCGCTTCTTAGCGTAACACGATATATATATATATATATATATATATATATATATATATCCATGGTAATATTACATAAAGCGTTTAAAATCAAACGGTATTCAAAGACAGTTTACAGGACTAACTATAAAGATTTTCAAAAGACGTTATTATCCGCAACTACACTCATTCAGGTTAAAAGACACGGAAGATTCAACATCATCGTCCCAGTTCACCAAAAAACTCAGTAAAGGTGTCCCTAACCAAGGATTGGCATATCCTCAACTGATATAGAACATTGTCGATAAAGTAAACCTGTAATTTAATGGATTGCAAAATTGTAGACTTTGCCTAATCGAAATGTTTCAGATATTAAAACTGCCAGTGATATCACTTGACCGGAGTTCAGAATAAATTCTTTGCAGCAGGATCCACAAACTTCAAAATATCCACCGATGCAAATCGAGTACCATCAGTTAAAACAAGCGTCGTAGTGTAGTTATATCTTGATGAGATTTTGGACGAGGTGGTTTCCTTCACACCATAACAATCTAGTCAACAATATTTCTGACTTAGCACATACTCAACTGCATGAAGTGATACTTGATCAATGATAAGTTTAGCTGATCTGCTGTTCGAGCATTAACCAAATATTGCATGACCGGTCGTATGTGAAACCGACATACATGAAACTACTAATAGCTATATATATATATATATGTTCATACGCGTATGTATGTGTGCCTGTGTGTCAGTTCGTGTGTGTGTGTGTGTGTGTGTGTGAATATCTGTTATAAGCGTAGAAATTTGTGTGCTTTACAGTACGTGACATAAACGCAGAATTACAATCTGTTTGAGTTTAACGATAATCCCTTTCATTAAAAAAAAATTATCACCTTTTCTGAAAGCTTCTTTCCTTTTTTTTTTCGTAAGCTCAATGTTTCACGCCTTCAGAAGAATAACATATTTTTCTACAGCAGTGCTTTTCAAACTTTTTGCTGGAGCGGAACCCCAAGGAGGCATTCCACTGGCTCGAGGAACCCCTGTGCAATAATTTAATAGTCTTATGCACACATATCTGCACAGGAGAATTAAAAATTACTGCCGATTTTAGCAGTTTTGTAACTTCTTGCGGAACCCCTGGACTGTACTGGCGGAACCCTGGTTGAAAACCACTGTTCTACAGTCTCGCTATCATATTGAAAATGCTCGTAGTAAGGTTGTGTCCTGTCGTTTCGATGCCATACAAACTAAGGTGAAACCAAATAATGAAAATATATTCGTTTAAACGGAACTAATTTTTGTCAGATTATTCTTAAATTGATCCAGTGTTTCGCAGACTGCAGGTGAAAAGCACCCCCGATTCCTATGTTTATAATACATACATATAATACATGAGTTAGTGAGCGAGTGTGTGAATGTGTGTGTGTTTATGTGTGACAACAGAATCTATGGAGACGAGTGGCGGTCTGCGTCGGCAAGGCTTGTATTATTCAGAAAAAGCATAAGAAAAGAGTATATATATATATAAAACAGATATGACATTCAATGCTGTATCGGGCATACTCGCGTTTCACCAAAATAATTACATAACAGTAATAGAAATACATGTGGAGGCGCAATGGCCCAGTGGTTAGGGGCAGCGGACTCGCGGTCGGAAGATTGCGGTTTCGATTCCCAGACGGGGCGTTGTGTGTTTATTGAGCGAAACGCCTAAAAGCTCCACGAGGCTCTGGCAGGGAGTGGTGGCGACCCCTGTTGTACTTTTTCGCCACAACTTTCTCTCATTCTCTCTTCCTGTTTCTTGAGTAACGCTGCGATGGACTGGCGTCCTGTCCAGCTGGGGGGAACACATACGCCACAGAAACCGGGAAACCGGGCCCACGAGCCTGGCTAGGCTTGAAAAGGGCGAAGTTTATCGTTTATCGTAATAGAAACACATGCAATCATGCACTTCACCTCATCATTGTCTCGCAAGAAATATCCTGCGTCGTGCTATACTGGAGACTAGAGTGGAGTGTTGAACCCTTTACTGAGTCCGAAGTTTAGTCGTGTGTCGTACTTTTCAATGTCCCCTCCTTTACATACATTTGCGTATTCAAAATTTAAAGTCTGATAAGACATTGAAATTTTCAAAAAATATAAGTCACTTTTTTAATAACAGCTGGAAACCCAGACATATTTAGAAAACAATGAAAGCATGTTTGATAGACGAAAACAATGACCCTCTTAACATTATCACATCTGGGTAGTATTTTTAGATAAATTCACCTCCAGATAAAATGCTCTCGTTCTGATTAACAAACCCCGTCCAAAAAACCTCATGACAAGCAACAATTTACAAATCATTCACAGACGAACAGTTGGCGTCAGAAAATGGGTGTTCAGTTGCAAAATGCACATCTTAATAAATGATATATATATATCTATATCAGTATTTGTAAAACTACAAATAATACCGCGCATGTGCTTACAGGCAGTAGAACAATAAATCTTTCTTGCTAGAAATCAGACTAAAAAGAATCTGCGATTGATTCCAAAATGGATAGTAAGTTAAGTTAAGTTAAGTTAATTTTTTGGCTCAAAAAGCAAAAAGCAAGGCCATGTAGGGGGACATGGAGTTATGTACAGGGAGGGTGTTCATGCAAAGAATTCAGGCCATTTCTGGTCAAGAGAGACTTTGAACCGAGCGATCGTCGGCATCTTCACTATCTCGTCCGGCAGCTTATTCCACGGATCCGCAACCCGGACGGAGAAAGCTTCTCTTCTTCGATTGAGATGAAATCGTCGCAGACAGAGCTTTTCGGAGTGACCCCACAGCCGACGCTCTGGAGCAGGAGTGAAGAACAGCTCTTTCGAGAGGTTACACTTTCCGCTTATGATGTTGTGAGCAAGAATGAGATCACTACGGCGTCGTCGTTTTTCTAGAGAATAAAGGTCGAGCGTCTTCAGCCTTTCTTCATAAGACAGGCATTGTAATAGCTAGAGTGGCATTAAATGGCAAGTGTTCTACACGTGAAGGCGGCGAGCTGGCAGAAACTATTCGCAACGTCAATGAATGTTTTGCGTTTTCCCTCTTTTTCTAGCATGTAGCTGGCTGCGAGTACGCGCCATTGAAAAGGTCCAAAAATGCTGAAATGCATCTGACGTTCTCGCTGGCCGCTGCTTATATTTATTGCGTTTTTAACAAAGCAAGACTAGCCTATCGGATGCTGTCAAATACCGCTGGTCACAGTTCGCTTCACATTGTTTTAACTTTCGAATGACACCACCCGGCTGGTTAGGTGAACCGGCCAATATTCCCTTTGATCGCAAAATGGGTAACTTTGTCACAGAGTTACTCATTTACAGCTGAGTGGACTGGAGCAACGTGAAATGAAGTGTTTTGCTCAAGAACATAACACACCGCTCGGTCCCATGATCCATACCCACTAGCATAGCTGGGGGGCAGTCCGCCCCGGGTGGAACTTTTCATCTTGTTGTAGGCCATTGCTGTAGGTGATATGTGCTTTTTGCATTGTCCGGAGGCGGCAAACGGAAGGGCCGCCCCGGGTGGCACACACTCTAGCTACGCTAGTGTCTATACCCTAAGCCAGTGGTTTTCAACCAGGGTTCCGCGGAACCTTAGTGTTCCGCCAGTACAGTCCAGGGGTTCCGCAAGAAGTAACAAAACTGCTAAAATCGGCAGTAATTTTTAATTTTCCTGTGCAGATATGTGTGCATAAGACTATTAAATTATTGCACAGGGGTTCCCCGAGCCAGTGGAATGCTTCCTTGGGGTTCCGCTCCAGCAAAAAGTTTGAAAAGCAATGCCCTAAGCACTAGGCCACGCACCTTCACATAGAAGATATTATCTCAGGATAAATACCAGTTACTGGCCTATCAACAATGTGTACACATTAAGTATGATACATAGATGCCCCCCCACACACACACACTTGATATGATCGATGCTTAAGAAAAGAGCCATCATGTTTCGCTAAGTTTTACAGAATGTCAACTATAATGAAATATAGCTAGAATCTAGGAGAAGTAAATTTGTCAAAAGAGTAATAAATTCAGACTCAAAGCTAAACGAAAACCAAAAAGCGAAGAAAAATTCCGACTTCACAACCAAAAATCTTCAGTCAAACTCGAAACAACAAAAAACTATAAAAACACAGATATTAATTACTACACAAGTCATTAAAAGATTAGTTTATATTTATTTGTTATTTTAATATTTATAATTACATTTCCACCATAAATGTAATTACATTTTTCTGCACATTTATTATTAATTTTCCTTAATCCATTCTAATTAAATTCCTATTAGATGAATGCAGAGTTGAAATGTAAAAAAAGGTTTCCCCTCACCTGGTTTAAAAGAACCATCAAAATGACTGCTGCTGGGATTTTTGCTTTTGCTGTTGTTGTTACATATTGACCTCTGATCTACTCTGATCAAGTTGGCTTAAGATTTACAAATGTTCCAGCATACACAATCCAGTTTTAGTTTCAGACTTAGCATATCTAAGTCTAAACAGCGAGCTGGTAAGTATCGTTAGCACGTCAAACAAAATGTTAAGCGGCATTTCTTACGGTTCTTTTAGTTCAAACTTCAAATCCTGCCGAGGCCAATTTTGTCTTTCTTTGGTGGGATTAGAAATTTAAAAATTAAGTAAGAAGAGGCGCGTGGCTTAGTGGTTAGGGTGTTAGCATCATGATCGTAAGATTATGGTTTCGATTCCTGGACCGGGCACGCGTTGTGTTCTTGAGCAAAACACTTCATTTCACGTTGCTCCAGTCCACTCAGCCGGCAAAAATGAGTAACGCTGCGATGGACTCGCGTCCCGTCCACCTGGGGAACACATACACCATAGAAACCGGGAAACCGGACCCATGAACCTGGCTAGGCTTTAAAAGGGCGCATTTATTATTATTTTTATTTAAGAAGATGCAGAGTACACATATTTGATTTTCCCTCCTTTTTTCTTTTTCTTGCTTACTTATTACGAAGTTCTTAAAATTTCTAATCACTGCTAATCATGTATAGCACTATTTTATTCTTAGAAATCCCCAGCATGGTATAACATGAGATGTATTAATAAAATTTTCGTTTTTGGATTTGGTTTGCAAGATTCTTTATGCGAGTTCGTGTGTTGAAGCATATTCTGTTGTGTCTGGGAAGAGTCATTTTCTTTTTGTGCCTTATAATTTAACACACCAGTAAAATTTCCACTTATTTCTTATTTTTATTATCCTAAAATTTTCGTTGCGTCATGCAACCTTTTCAATAGTCTTGACTCGGGCAACCTTTTCAGTAGTCAAGACTATTGAAAAGGTTGCAAGACGCAACGAAAATTTTAGGAAAATAAAAATAAGAAATAAGTGGAAATTTTACCGGTGAGTGTGTTACATTATAAGGCACAAAAAGAAAATGACTCTCCCCAGACACAACAGAATATTAATAAAATATTGTTTTAAAACACTTTTATGAAGCGACTTCTAATAAATGGAAATTAGTAAAAGCTTGGAAGAAATTAATGTAATGCGTTATCTTTTACTTATCTCTTAATAGAACATTAGTAGTTTAACAATTGGGAGAAAAGAGAGAGACAGTTCTTTGTCTCAACATACAGGGTAACAGTTTCAAGGAGTTCTACTTTGTGAAAGCGTGTATTAGTAGCAAGTGTGGAGGCGCAATGGCCCAGTGGTTAGGGCAGCGGACTCGCGGTCATAGGATCGCGGTTTCGATTCCCAGACCGGGCGTTGTGAGTGTTTATTGAGCGAAAACACCTAAAAGCTCCACGACGCTCCGGTAGGGGATGGTGGTGATCCCTGCTACTTTCTCTCACTCTTACTTCCTGTTTCTGTTGTACCTGTATTTCAAGGGGCCGGCCTTGTCACTCTCTGTGTCACGCTGAATATCCCCGAGAACTACGTTAAGGGTGCACGTGTCTGTGGAGTGCTCAGCCACTTACACGTTAATTTCACGAACAGGCTGTTCCGTTGATTCGGATCAACCGGAACCCTCGTCGTCGTAACCGACGGAGTGCTTCCATCCATTAGTAGCAAGTAAACAGAAAGAAGGGAAAAGGAAACCATATTTGTATCTTCTATTGACATTGAATGACATTTGTTTCTCAAGGAATTTCCACGGTTCATTTGTCGATCTGTTGACGCATGGAAGGAAGTATATATAATAAAACTAGGTAAGGATTTATGTAACAAATTGAGCAATAACTAAAATCTGAAGACAAAACCTCTCTGTGACCGCTTGACCTGCTATAAATAACAGAGAACTCTTCGTCAGAATACATTCTACCGTTTTGAAAAGAGAAACGACACATGTCGGGATTATGACTTCATCATAGGTTTCTTCAATTAGAGCTGACCTGAACAACAACATCAACAACATCGACTCATTTATTTCTATTTCACACACCAAAAAAAAAAGAAAAAAAAAAGAAACACAAACATAGGCGCAGGAGTGGCTGTGTGATAAGTAGCTTGTTTACCAACCACATGGTTCCGGGTTCAGTCCCACTGCGTGGCATCTTGGGCAAGTGTCTTCTGCTATAGCCCCGGGCCGACCAAAGCCTTGTGAGTGGATTTGGTAGACGGAAACTGAAAGAAGCCTGTCGTATATATGTATATATATAATATATATATATATATATATATATATATATATATGTGTGTGTCTGTGTTTGTCCCCCTAGCATTGCTTGACAACCGATGCTGGTGTGTTTACGTCCCCGTCATTTAGCGGTTCGGCAAAAAGAGACCGATAGAATATAAGTACTGGTCTTACAAAAGAATAAGTCCCGGGGTCGAGTTGCTCGATTAAAGGCGGTGATCCAGCATGGCCGCAGTCAAATGACTGAAACAAGTAACAAAAAAAAGAAAAAAAAAAGAAAAAGAAACACTAACATCCCCAGGTAATGTTCTTTTAAATCAGCGAGAACAGAAGGACATCTGTACTTAAAACTTTACATGTGTGGTGAGTCGGTTCATTTCCACCGAAACAGCTGCAACCCCCTTAAAAGGAACATCCCTTCAAGACCTTAACCAGATAGCTTACTCTTCGTAATTCCCCGCTGTGTATGTTAAAGGTATATATAAATACGTGCAATCGTAGCCTGCATGGCCAAACTTCCGTTGTTTCCCGAGTAACAGCTGTGCTTTCAGGTCATTTACTAAGCACATTTCACTTAATTTCCCTATTTCGTCTTCCTCAAAATTCGTCGAACCCCAGCTAACTTTGAACATCTGATCTTAAAGGCAATATATAAGTGTGTGTGTGTGTGTGTGTGTGTGTGTGTGTGTTTGTGTTTGTGTGTGCGCGCGTATATATATCTTTATATTTATATATATATCATTAGTTACCCTCATCTATCTCTGTCTATCTGTCTATCTGTCTGTCAGTCTATCTAGCTTTCTATCTATGGGTATGTGTATGTATATGTATATCACAGTGACCGACCAGGCTATCAGATGCTGCTACACATCGCTGGTCACAATGCGCTTCGCATTGTTTTAGCCTTCAAATGACGCCACCCCGCTGGCTAAGCGAGCATATATCTATGTTTGTGGTTAGCTTTACTCTTATGACACGCATGATTTTCTCTGATTGACCAGCAGACATTACGTGTATTTTTAACGCCAAGGAAGCCCTACTTATATGGTACAATTCGAAAGGTGAACTACAAGTAAACTATGTTATAAAGTTAGATTACCTCTCTGAACTATATGATTATTGCTGTCTTTAAATATTTCACTTGACTATTTAAGCATCAGATTAAGCATCAAAGTTTTTCGACCATCGGCCCCCTTAGCCACTTCTCCTTCAGCATCGACCCCCCCCCCCCCCCCGCCACTTCTCCTTCCGCATCGACCACCCTCCTCATTTAGAATGCGTACCTGGCACTGATGCTAGCATTTAAAATGTTAGCTAAAATATACATGTACGACAAATTAAGAAATTCTATTGAAGATGACACTTTTTACGTTTAAAATGACGTGTACGAGTGTATAGTATTAAACTTTCAATTTACATTATCGAGCGATTACTGTTTCAATCTCATTCTGAGATTTAATTATGCTTACTGTTCGTTTTTCGACATCAGTAGCAGACGCCATTAGAAAAACTTATATATGTTTGCAAAGAGGCCTTCACTTTCATCGCGACCTGGTGGTTACCGCCCGTTGACGAGGGACAACAATCCCGAAACTAGTTCGAGCGTATCACTCAGGCTTGCGAGGAAGGGATGGCCTCCCTTTGCAAACACTCCAAGGACACTGATATTGTGTCTAAAACCAGCTGGAGACGAAGGTCTCTTGGGGCTATAAAGCCACAGTAGCACCCCCTCCCCCAATGTGGTTAGCCATGATAAGATGGCTTCTATACTTTACATTTTATGAAATTGTTTTCACGGTTAGAAAATGTGAAAAACGCATCTTATTGCTGGAATATCTTTTATTGAAATTGACAACATCAATGTGAAGGATGAGCATGGGGATCCTGAATCAAGGCATTGATATCAGGCTGAATGTTGGTCAGTTTCAGTCTCAAATCACCTCGTGCAAAGCTGAAGCCAGCTTCCACCATGTAAGGCCTGGGAAATGCCAGAAGGAATGGCCAGAAGGAATCTTCAACACGGCATAACTCAAGACAAATTAACTAAGCTAAATTCAACAAGCTTCATAATGGCTGTGTGGTAAGTAGCTTGCTAACCAACCACATGATTCCGGGTTCAGTCCCACTGCGTGGCACCTTGGCAAGTGTCTTCTGCTATGCTATAGCCCCGGCCGACCAATGCCTTGTGAGTGGATTTGGTAGACGGAAACTGAAAGAAGCCTGTCGTATATATGTAATAATATATATATATATATATATGTGTGTGTGTGTGTGTGTGTGTGTGTGTGTGTATATGTTTGTGTGTCTGTGTTTGTCCCCCTAGCATTGCTTGACAACCGACGCTGGTTTGTTTATGTCCCTGTTACTTAGCGGTTCGGTAAAAAGAGACCGATAGAATAAGTACTGGGCTTACAAAAGAATAAGTCCCGGGGTCGATTTGTTTGACTAAAGGCTGTGCTCCAGCATGGCCGCAGTCAAATGACTGAAACAAGTAAAAGAGAAAAAAAGAGAGAGTAAAGATTTCTTAGAAAGAGAGGAATTAATTCACAGTTTAAAGACATATTTCAATTCGAGTTTTTTCTCTTCTTTATCCTAAATCGTTAACTATTCTAGCAATTGAGAAAAGAGAAAAGGGAACAAAAGAATACCTTACAGCAGGTAAAATATTTTCATAGCATCTCAGTTTGCGGAGAAGTTGTTTTTTTTTCTTGTAGCCATATTAGATATTTTTGCTACGAACTAGTTGTAAGCCGTTTTTGTATTTTTCGTCCCAAGTGCACCAATGCAAATATTTTTTTTTGCCCCGAACACTGAACATTGGGTTTTATATTTCAACTGGACATAAGAATGAGGGAACCAAAAATTTAAATCTGGATGCCTTTTGTGTTACCTCCTCTGAGCCAGACTTTCCAAATCTGTCTACTATTTTATTCTTTTTACTAACTATTTCTTCTTCAGAACTTCATCATATCGGAACTCTCTTTCGTTCTGTTTTCTCCCTCTCCCCCTCTTTTCTTACAAACATTAATATTTCCCAAAAGGCATTAAGCGCCATAAACGAAGTAGAATGGAAATCGAAAACCAAGAAGCGAAACTGGGTCGCTATATTAAATCACCAGGTACTTCCCGCTCGCGATATGGCGCACAAACACGTTTCTCTCTCCAACCACAATCTCAATGATTCATTCATAAACTTAAGATTCCCATTCATATCAACCAGCCATTGTGTATTATGTCAAACTGTTACTAGACAATATTAATACGATTATCATCATTTTCCTTTTCCTTTTTTTCCCCCTTCTCTTTATTTTTACAAGCATCCATCATCACCATTAACGCTCCCATAATCACTTCTATCACTGTTACAAACACCATCATAATCATCGCCCTCACCATCCGTTACGAAGCTATACAGAAACACTTTACTAACATCCACAGTTCATATTTCGAAGCAATTCTCTGGAGACGTTGTTTCACTTAACCCAAACTAAATTCTCGTCAGTTTCTATTTAGTTCAGCTATTGTTGTTTCTTTGTTCTTACTACTTCTGCTGTTCTTGGTATTATTGTTGTTGCTACTTCTGTTGTTGTAGTTGTTGCTTTTGTTATTGTTTTTATTTCAGAGAGCCATAACTCAAATTATACAACAAAAATCTACTCCAGTTTCTATTCTTGTATTCTCTTGAGTGACTCTACAATACTTCTATTCGCCGTTGTATGCAATGTGAGTTGATCTAAAGCATCCAATACCACGAATGTGCTGTCTCGAGAAATAATACGTTAAAACAGACAACACCAGAGAACTAAATATTCCCACCTATGGAAAGGTCGCCTAACACACACACACACATGAAATACAAACCAGCCATATAAATCATTAAGGGCTTACAGCTGTATTTAGATGACCCGGTCCTCCTGTCTAGACAAGGATAACAGATCTATGAGCCACAACCTTTATTATTTTATAACCCATAAGGGCGGCGAGCTGGCAGAATCGTTAGCACGCCGGGCGAAATGCGTAGCCGTATTTCGTCTGCCGCTACGTTCTGAGTTCAAATTCCACCGAGGTCGACTTTGCCTTTCATCCTTTCGGGGTCGATAAATTAAGTACCAGTTACGCACTGGGGTCGATCTAATCGATTAAAACCCTTTGTTTGTCCTTGTTTGTCCCCTCTATATCTAGCCCCTTGTGGGCAATAAAGAAATAAGAATCGTTAGCACGCCGGACGAAATGTTCAGCAGCATTTCGTCCGTCTTTACATTCTGAGTTCAAATGCCACTGAAGTCGACTTTGCCTGTCATCCTTTCGAGGTCGATAAATTAAATACTAGTGAAACACTGGGTCGATGTAATCGATTAGTCCTTTCCCCTAAAATTTCGGGACTTGTACCTTTAGTAGAAAAGATTATTTTACAACCCTTTCCACCTACCCCTAAATGGCACATATATTTATGGAATTATGGAATGTGCAGCCACTTCCACATTAATTCAAAGGCAAGTAATTCTTTTGATCGAACAGCTGAATTCTCATTGTCAAACAACGATTTATCCATTTTGGAATGGATAAATTTCAAATTGAAAGGTGTTCTTGACTCATGCATATACACAGACTGCGCTCTTATTACTTGTTAGCTCTTATGATAATTTAGTTTATTAAATTATTTGTTTAAAAATTGCCTTCTGGTATTCCATCACACATGCTTCTCAAAAGCTCACTCACAGGACTATTCCACGAACACTTTCATACTATAGATTAAAAACTACACTCACAAAAATATCATCATCATTGTAATAGGTTAGAATAGCAAAAAGGAAATTTGGAAATGATGGAGTTCTCTCGAAAAAAACAATAATAGCAGTAAAGGGTCTCACCTCCAGATATTAGAAGTTTTACACACACACATACACACACAACGTAACAGCGTGCTCGTGAAATTAACGTGCAAGTGGCTGAATACTCCACAGAAACGTGTACTCTCAACGTAGTTCTCATGGAGATTCTGCGTGACACAGAACGTGACAAGTCTGGCCCTTTGAATTACATGTACTGCTAATTTTTGCCAGCGGAGTGAACTGGAGCAACGCGAAATGAAATGTCGTGTTCGAGGACACAACGCAACGCCGAGAAGTGAACTCGCGACCTTACGATTGTGAGCCGAATGCCCTAACCATTTAGTCACGCACCTTCTTCCCACCCCCTACACACACACAAGCCTTCACAGTATAGTCATACAAACATGTCAAGGATCTTTTCCTTTTGATGGACGGAATTTCTAGTTAACTAAACAATTTGAAACTTCGTATACTGGTAGAATGTGTCAAAAGAAAACATTATTAACGCAGCAAATGATTTTAGCTCAAATGCTGGCAATTCATTGGTTAAAATTCGAAGAATTAAACTACGTTAAACTTACAAAATACAATTTTCTCAAAAAAGCCAAGTGAAAATAATGTTTTCTTTTGACACATTCTACCAGTATACGAAGTTTCAAATTGTTTAGTTAACTAGAAATTCCGTCCATCAAAAGGAAAAGATCCCAGGTCAAATTTACCGTAGATTGGAAGCAATGACAAACAACTTAATCGAGTTTCGATCCTTATTAGGTCCTCATCAGAGGTATCTACATCACTGGACCAATCTCAGAGAAACAAGGAGCCAATCACTTTATATTACACCACATCGAATCTAGTGCTTCCAGAGAACTGAAGCTACTAATTTGTGTGTGTGTGTGTGTGTGTGTGTGTGTGTGTGTGTGAAATGGCTAATATGACTGAAATTATTTTAACCACAACATCCAGTCTCATATCAAATCACTTGTCAGATAATTAAAATGTAATTAAAATGTTTACAAATACAATCTTATATGATATAATGAAGCAGTGTCATTTGATCTATCGGCTGGGTCAAAAGAAAAACAGAAATGCTATGATTAATTAATTAATCCACAAGTTGATGTATACAGCTAGAGTTAACATTTAGCTGTGGTATTCGAAGCATCGCTGATGTTGTTTCGATAGCCTTAAAGAATCACCTTACTCAACATATATAAATTATACGTACAACTCGAACATAAAATGTTTTAGTTTTCATTCTGTGTTTAGTTGCGATAAAGATAATTTTAACAGTTGTCAAACTAAGCACAATGTGCTAATTGATACATCCACTTGGAAGCTACGCAGAATGTTTTAAATAGCTATAAAGCTTTTAAAGCCAGACGGCGAAGTTTAACGGAAAGTGACGAAGGATAATGATCGAGAAACCGGTCTTGCAGTGACTTCTGCCGTTTTGCACACGACTTGGAGGTGTATCCTGATTCGAAAAGATTCACTATACTCTTTTACTTGTTTCAGTCATTTGACTGCGGCCATGCTGGAGCACTGCCTTTAGTCGAGCAAATCGTCCCCGGGACTTATTCTTCGTAAGCTCAGTACTTATTCTATCGGTCTCTTATGCCGAACCGCTAAGTGACGGGGACCTAAACACACCACCATCAGTTGTCAAGCAATGCTAGGGGGACAAACACACACATACATACACATATATATATATATACATATATACGACAGGCTTCTTTCAGTTTCCGTCTACCAAATCCACTCACAAGGCATTGGTCGGCCCGGGGCTATAGCAGAAGACACTTGCCCAAGGTGCCACGCAGTGGGACTGAACCCGGAACCATGTGGTTGGTTAGCAAGCTACTTACCACACAGCCACTCCTGCGCCTATAACTACTTATGTTTTAACATAATATAGAAATGTACTTCGATATGCAGATATTTCTACATTGCGATACAGAAATATACCAGAAAATTTAAAAAAAAACAAAGCAAAACAAAAACAAAACAAATGTAAGTAAATTAAAAACAAAACGTTTTGTCTCGTTTATCATCTCCACTAAACATCATCATCATCATCATCATCATCACCGACATTATGACAACTACTAGAATTACCACAACCAACATTACCCTGACTGCCACTACACCAACATTACCATAACCACCACCACCACCACCAACAACAACAACAACAACAACAATACTACCACTATATAATGCCATCATTATAACCACGACGACTACTATTACTAACATCACCCTACCACCACCACCGCCACCACCACTATCACCACCACCACCACTACCTCTATCACCATCACCACCACCATCACTACCACCAACAACACTATAAAACACCTTTACTATCATTACGACTATCACCACTAACATCACCGCCACCACCACCACCTCACCAGCATCGCCACTACCACCACCACCACCACCACCTCACCAGCATCGCCACCACTACCACCACCACCACTAACATCATCAGCACTGGCTGTCTCTCCCTCCCCCCCTCTCTCTCACTCTAACTGCAGCACCACCCTTTGGGTCTCCACCTTCTCCTATCGAGGTACGACGTAGCTGGTATTTTATGATTTTTATTTGCTGGTAGTGTTTCAAACAAGCAGTAAACTGTGAAACTGCCTTTTTCCGCTCCTAAACAACACCAAAAAACACCATAAACAGTAACTCGATAACTAATGGAACCAACGCTAACGACTACCCGACCCCCATCTCTCTTCCTCCTCTCTCTCCCCTATCTTAAAAGGCTTAAAACTATTTATTGGTTTTAATTGTATTTATATATATTATTAATATTGTTTTTTTTTCCTTTTTCAAATTCCAGTCCACAGTATCACTCACCGTTACCAATGTAATAGTCTCGGTTTGCAAACAGGCTCAAATCACTGCCAAAAGGAATCAATGACCGTCTCGTTGGCGGTACGCATGCCACCATTGTAAAGTACCCTACGCCTCAACCATGACCTACACGGATGAATCAAAAGTAGCCTTCTCTATGATGACCTCAGTGGAGTAATTTGAGGAATGCCAAGCAAAGACAAGCTAATCCTCCTCCTAGGGGATTTTGATGCCTGAATTGGTAAGGATGGCTCCAGAGGTGCAGCCATGTTTTAAAGTTAGGGGAAGGGAGCACACTAATAAAAGAAAAAGGCGCTGTGACACAGGCACAGGAGTGGCTGTGTGGTAAGTAGCTTGCTAACCAACCACATGGTTCCGGGTTCAGTCCCATGCGTGGCATCTTGGGCAAGTGTCTTCTGCTATAGCCCGGGCCGACCAATGCCTTGTGAGTGGATTTGGTAGACGGAAACTGAAAGAAGCCTGTCGTATATATATATATTATATATATATGTATGTGTGTGTGTATATGTTGTGTGCCTGTGTTGTCCCCCTAGCTTGCTTGACAACCGATGCTGGTGTGTTTACGTCCCCGTAACTTAACGGTTCGGCAAAAGAGATCGATAGAATAAGTACTGGGCTTTCAAAGAATAAGTCCCGGGGTCGATTTGCTCGACTAAAGGCGGTGCTCCAGCATGGCCGCAGTCAAATGACTGAAACAAGTAAAAGAGTAAAAGAGATACCATACGATTTTTAACTCATTTCTCTTACATTGCGCTAAATATTTCTTTAATTATACGTAATTGTGTTTTGCATTCATTAATTTCATGTTGCAGTAACAATGTCATTGTCTATGGAACTTACAACTACTGATATATAGGTGTGACATGAAAAAGATGCAACTCCAAGAGATCGTCCAGCGTCGAGAAGTAGTGATTTCTGGGTCTGTTTAGGTTCTTCAGATGTCAGTAGCCAACTAATGCATAACAGGAGTTTGAGCAGACAGTTCAAAAGCACGGGATATGGGTCAAATGAAGTTATGGCTCCAGAAAGTTCTTCCAGAGCCATGCGATTAACGAAAAAAAATAATTTTTAAAAAAGTGCGTGGAAGTGGCTGTGTGGTAAGTAGCTTGCTTACGAACCACATGGTTCCGGGTTCAGTCCCACTGTGTGGCACCTTGGGCAAGTGTCTTCTACCATAACCTCGGGCCGACCAAAACCTTGTGAGTGGATTTGGTAGACGGAAACCGAAAGAAGCCTGTCGTATACATGTTTATATATATATATATATGTGTGTGTCTGTGTGTGTGTGTGTGTGTTTGCGTGTCTGTGTTTGTCCCCCCAACATCACCTGACAACCGATGCTGGTGTGTTTACGTCCTAGTAACTTAGCGGTTCGGCAAAAGAGACCGATAGAATAAGTACTAGGCTTCCAAAGAATAAGTCCTGGGGTCGATTTGCTGGACGAAAGGCGGTACTCCAGCATGGCCACAGTCAAATAACTGAAACAAGTAAAAGAGTAAAAGAGTAAAGAGAGTAAAGTCGCTAATTTTGAAAAATCTGCTCGCGAGCAGCGGTCGCTCTCCTTGCTCCCCGATTACCTATACCACTGGATGGCTCTACATCAGTGGTTCTCAACCGGCGTTCATATGGCTCCTGAGGGTCCATATAAGTTTTTAAACATCGAATGGCTATGGGGGTCCACCAAGATAAAATAGTAATTAAAGGGGTCCATACTCTAACTTGTTTCAGTACACACGCGGTCACATTTTGAATGTGTGTGTGTCTCACAACCGCTTGACAACTGCTTTTAGTTTCATTACGTTCTCGTAACTTTGTGGATCGGCAAAATGAACCGATGGAATAATTACCAGGCTTTAGAAAATAGTACTGCAGCCATGCTGGGGCACAACATTGATCAGTCTAGTTGAACAAATTGACCCCAATACTTGTTTTCTAAAGTCTAGTCCTCACGGGAGAACCTAAGTCATTGGATGTATAAAAAGAGACTGGTTGGTCACGTCCAGAAAACATTTGATCATAGTTATTGCCCAATCAGAGCTGACTTCGAGTTACAAAATTATGGCAAGCAAATGAGCAGGGATGGTACGTGCAGTTAAGAAGATCGCTTCGCAGCCACGTGGGTTCGGCGTTAATCCTTACTGCACGGCAATGGGTAAAGGTCTTCTGCAATAGCTTCAAGCCGATCAGGGATTTGTAAGTGAATACGATAGACGGAAACTCTTGTACGTATGTACATTCATTCACTCATTCATTCATTCATTCATTCATTCATTCATACATACATACATACATACATACATACATACATACATACATACACTCACGTGCATACACACACTCACGCGCATCGGCGAGCTGGCAGAAACGTTAGCACGCCGGGCGAAATGCGTAGCCGTATTTCGTCTGCCGTTACGTTCTGAGTTCAAATTCCGCCGAGGTCGACTTTGCCTTTCATCTTTTCGGGGTCGATAAATTAAGTACCAGTTACTGGGGTCGATGTAATCGACTTAATCCGTTTGTCTGTCCTTGTTTGTCCTCTCTGTGTTTAGCCCCTTGTGGGTAGTAAAGAAATATATATATATATATGTGTTTAGGGATGTGTATACGTGAGTGTGTTCATGTTGTGTGTGCATATCTATGTATTTGTGTACATGCGTGTTTGTATTTGTTTCTCGTCTCTTGACAGCCGATGTGGGTTTGTTAACGTCCCTGTAACCTAGCAGTTCCGCAAAAAAAGGTGGGAGAGAGGGCGAGAGAAAGAGAAAGAAAGGGGGAGAGGGAGAGAGTTAGAGAGAAATTGAACAAATATATATAGATTTAAAATAGATTTCATTGGCGTTTTGATTGACTGAAGTCCTCTGAGCAAGTGCTCCGGCATGGCCGCAGTTCAATTACTGAAAGAAATGAAATAAAAGCACAGGCGAAAGCCAACATCCAAAACCAAAACAAAGGCTGTTTCTCTTCTTTATTCCAACGATTTCAGTCAGTTAAAAAAAAAAAAAAAGAGGGTTGTGTGGCGGTGGTGGTGATGGTGGTTGTAAAGTGGTGGCGGCGAATAGACGCTGTTGCCCGGGAATTTTACTCAAGCGAATCCTAAAGAACCAGTCCCCGGTGTCGCGAGAAAACAAAAACAAGAACAAACAAAAAAGACATAACAAAAAACAAGTAAAATAACAATTTTGAATATTAAAAGCTGATGGTTTCACGAACCGAGATGAAGGTGACAGCCTGCGAGGAGCAGTAACAACAACAACACAATGACAGCATGAGTGAATTTGTAACAACAATAGTCGTATTAGCAAATACCGACAGTAGTAGTAGTAGTAGTAGTAGAGGTAGTAGTAGTAGTAGTTGTAGTAGTAGTAGTAGTGGTGGTAGTAGTAGTAGTTGTAGTTGTAATAGTAGTAGTAGTAGTAGTTGTAGTAGTAGTAGTTGTAGTAGTAGATGTAGTAGTAGTAGTAGTATAGTCGTAGTAGTAGTAGTAGCAGTAGTAGTACTAGTAGTAGTAGTATAGTAGTAGTAGTAGTAGTAGTATAGTAGTAGTAGTAGTAGTAGTAGTAGTAGTAGTAGTAGTAGTAGTAGTAGTATAGTAGTAGTAGTAGTATAGTAGTAGTATAGTAGTAGTAGTAGTAGTAGTAGTAGTAGTAGTAGCTGTAGCGCAGTAGCAGTAGCAGTGTGGCTGTTGTTGTTGTTATTGTTGGTGATGGTAGTAGTAGTAGTAGTAGTAATAATAAATGGCACCAGCTTTAGCGCGCCGGGTGAAATGCTAAGCAGTACTTCGTCCGCCGTTACGTTCTGAGTTCAAATTCCGCCGAGGTCGACTTTGCCTTTCATCCTTTCGGGGTCGATTAAATAAGTACCAGTTACGCACGGGGGGGGGGGCGGTGTAATCGACTTAATCCGTTTGTCTGTCCTTGTTTGTCCCCCTCTGTGTTTAGCCCCTTGTGGGTAGTAAAGAAAAGGTAGTTCGTCTGCCGCTACGTTCTGAGTTCAAATTCCGCCGAGGTCGGCTTTGTCCCTTAGTCTGTCCTTGTTTGTCCCCTCTATGTTTAGCACCCACCCCCTGTGGGCAATATAGAAATAAATAAATGGTACCAGTTGTAGCAGTAATAGTACAGCTGTAGAAGAAGTATCATCATCATCATCATCAGCAGCAGCAGCAGGCTTACCTGTTGTTAAATTGTACAGAATTACCAAAATACTGGCACCAGTAAGTTACTTCGACCTCCTAGAAATAGCAGCCAATATCCCCTCAAATCACACATCCCATTGTCTGGATATGTTCGATAATACAACGCTGTGTTTCCTGCACATTGAAAAAAAAAAAGGTTGCTCGACGTGTAGAAATAGCAGCCACAGCTCCCTCGACTCACACCCAAGCATCTTAAATGGAATAGACACAGTTGGAACATCTTTGATCACAGGTCTGCTCGATCAAGGTCGACTCAGGGTTAAACAATAACAACAACAACAACAACAACAATATAATGGCAACTAGCTAATGAGGGAGCATCTGTAGTCACTCAACCTGCTAGAAATAGCCAGCAAATCTCCCTCAAATCATGTCCGACACTTTTAGTAAAAAATAAAAAAAGGTACATTATACAACGTATTGATTGGTTTTAAAAAGACGGAGTGATCAGGGCTGACCTAGGGTTAAACAACAACAACAGCAGCAGCAGCAGCAACAGCAACAACAACAACAACAACAGCAGCAACAACAACAACAACAGTATGAGTGACAACGAAAGTTGATTTGTAATAAAAATAATCCTTTCTATTATAGGCACAAGGCCTGCACATTTTGCGGCAAGGAATCAGTCGATTACATCAACCCCAATGTTCAACTGGTACTAATTTCATTGACCCCCAAAAGACGTTGACCTCGGCAGAACCTGAACTCAGAACGTAAAGACGGACGATATACCGCAGGAGTGGCTGTGTGGTAAGTAGCTTGTTTACCAGCCACATGGTTCCGGGTTCAGTCCCACTGCGTGGCACCTTGGGCAAGTGTCTTCTGCTATAGCCTCGGGCCGACCAAAGCCTTGTGAGTGGATTTGGTAGACGGAAACTGAAAAGAAGCCTGTCGTATATATGTATATATATATATATATATATATGTATGTGTGTGTGTTTGTGTGTCTGTGTTTGTCCCCCTAGCAATGCTTGACAACCGATGCTGGTGTGTTTACGTCCCCGTTACTTAGCGGTTCGGCAAAAGAGACCGATAGAATAAGTACTGGGCTTACAAAAAGAATAAGTCCCGGGGTCGAGTTGCTCGATTAAAGGCGGTGCTCCAGCATGGCCGCAGTCAAATGACTGAAACAAGTAAAAGAGAGAGAGAGAGAGTATACCATTAACGATTTTGCCAGTTCGTAGCACCTGCAACAGGTATTTGGTAGCTCTGATGTTGCTCTCTATCATATAACTCCATTCATAGAAAATCTGATTGAAACACCTTAGATCAAAGGCTTGTTTCATCAGGACTGACCTGGGGCAAAACAAAAACAGCAACAGCAACAACAACAAAAGCACAGGGCACCTTCCGTAGTCGCTCGCCTTGCTTGGTTCAATTCATCTACCCATCTTCGTCCACAATTTCTGGGAGGGTCGTCCGGTGTAGGAAGGTAGAGTCCTCAAGCACCTCTTCCACAGAGTCGTATCTGAAGCAGCCGTCATTATATTTTCTGGTTGAATTCACAAGCGTGACCAACTGAGATTATGGATATTATTCAACCATCTCATTTTGGTTCACTTCTGGGTCTTCCACCGGTTGGTTCGGCTTTAAGAATCCGCCTTGCGATGCTTTTCTGCAACATTCTAATCACATGTACGTAGTACCAGAGCTGTGATCTGCCAATGCGAAGTTCTAAGCAACTTAACACCTTCCTTTGAACTCAGTTTATCTCCAGCAATCTATAAATTAACAATCACATAGTCGGCTTTTTTTTTTTTTTTATCTTGGATTGGATTGGATTACCCATGTTCAGTCCATTGCAGGACGAATGCCTCAGCATGTTCTCCCCCACAGCCTCGGTCTGATGTGGAGACCGTGAATTTGAATTTGAGATCATACTGGTTTGATGAGCCTACTCTACCATACTGGCTCGACATGGCTTGGCAGAGGGGTGCAGGTTTTATACTCTTACCCAGGTGTAGTTAAATCGATTGCATCGACCTCAGTGCTTAACTAGTACTCATTTTATCGACCTCGAAAGGATTAAAGGCAAAGTCGGCCTCAGCAGAATTTGAACTCAGAACATATGAACGGGCGAAATACTGCGAAGCATTTTCCTCGGCGTGCTTAGCGATTCTGCCAGCTCGTCGTATTTATTTTATACGTCTTATAGTCAGGATGAAATGGCAGAGCCTATAACCTTTACAGGATCTCTGAAACAGATTGGGGGAAGAGGAAGACAGGGAGGAGGAGAGGAAGTTATCCTCAAACTGACTCTAATGTTTGCAAGAGAGCGGACTACGTTAAAGGCTTTCAAGTATCAGGTGGTGGTGTTCAACCGGGCGACGGATTAGTTCTCTCATTCTAATGCTTTGAACTCAGAACCCAAAGCGCTATGGAACAAACACCGCTAGGAATCCGGTCCGACGTCCTTTAGATTTTTAGTTTTCTCTGTTACGTCCAATGCAATGCTAGAGTACAACATTCAAACAAGGCCATTTTAGTAGCATTGCAGTCCACCGGGTAAACCAATGCACTAAGGCCTATGTTTAGCCTACGTTTACTCTGTAAGGAAGCGCAGGATCGGTTTCCCGGTTTCTCTGGCGTATATATTCCTCCCTGGATGGGACACGATTCGTCGTGGGATTACTCAGTTTT
>NC_042998.1:10055394-10057894 GCF_006345805.1 Octopus sinensis
ATTCTTCATTACTTTCAGGCTTTAAGGTATTTTCGCGCCCGGCTTCACAAAATGTCGTTGAATAAACATTGCCGGACAGCAAATAGAGACTCGGCATTGCTTAGAAAAAATTTTTAATTTTAACCCTCGTATATAGTAAGCAATAAGGATTTTGACCTTTAAATTTTGGGGAAAAATGCGGATTATACTCGAAGATTTACGCTAATAAATATTAATTAGAATAAACGCCCTCTATTTTTCCTTATGAAATCTTGGTATTTAGTAAGGAATCTGTTCAGAGAATGAGGCGTGAAAATTGTCTTCTCCAAGAGCATCAGCATTTCGATTCCGTAGAAATGAAACAGGGTTTCAGATTTGTTATCCAAGAAAATTAATCAATACAACACATTTCACCACTAAAAACTAAGTAGCATATTTATCACGGAACAAAGTTTGACGGTTATATGTTTACAATTTCGGAGATAATTTTCATAGAAGATGAGAAATCATACGATAAATAAATGTACAACCCAACACATGCCAGAAAAAAACAAACAACAATCGTCGAAAAAAGGACTGACTATGTGTGTAGTCTGGTTGAAATGCTTGCGGTGAATTGAACCTGATGTTGGAGGTATTAAACCAGGCAGGTGTTCAACAACGCATTTTATATGTCAAACAATACACCGAGAATTTACTGTCTTAAACAGAAATTCAGAACTATTATTGTCACTACTGTTCAATCCCTGAGTAATCCCTAATGGAAGAGAACGTATGCGCAAAGACATTTCGACCATTATAGTCACATCATTTTTTGAGTCAGTGTATCATGTGCTGCATTATCCAATGCGCCCTTCTTCTTTTCAGACGGTAGGATTTGATGCGAGGAAGACTTGGCTGCTATTTCGAACAGGTCCTCCAAACATATAAAAGCTTCCTTGTTGACCTCAGTTCTTTTTCGCTCTCCCCGTGTATTTATCTGCCTGTCTCTGTCTAGTTTGACCAAAGCATACATTCAGCGAGACGTCACCGTTGGTACCCATAGAATAGTGTGTATGTATGTATGGAGGCGCAATGGGCCAGTGGTTAGGGCAGCGGACTCGCGGTCATAGGATCGCTGTTTCGATTCCCAGACCGGGCGTTGTGAGTGTTTATTGAGCGAAAACACCTAAAAAGCTCCACGAGGCTCCGGCAGGGAATGGTGGTGATCCCTGCTGTACTCTTTCACCACAACTTTCCTCTCACTCTTACTTCCTGTTTCTGTTGTACCTGTATTCAAGGGGCCGGCTGTGTCACGCTGAATATCCCCGAGAACTCCGTTAAGGGTGCACGTGTCTGTGGAGTGCTCAGCCACTTACACATTAATTTCACGAGCAGGCTGTTCCGTTGATTCGAATCAACCGGAACCCTCATCGTCGTAACCGACGGAGTGCTTCCACATGTATGTATATGTGTTTGTGTGTGTGTGTGTGTGTGCTCGTCTGTGTTTGTTCGTGTTCGTGTGTGAGTGTACAATGTATGCATTACAGTGAATTCGAGATAGAAACGGTATTGGTACATATAAAATCATCAAAACATCAAGACTCGCATTAAATTGAAGAAGACTGACATAATTCAAGGGAAGGAATTCAGTTCATGATTGCTTCCCCTATCACAAGTAAGCATGAGTTATGCCCCTTCCATATGTTGTCCATGAATTTGAGTCTTAGCCTTTAATCTTTTATATTAGGTTGTTCGTAAAGTTCTCAGCGTTTTTAATATGCAAAAAGGGATATAAATAAGTGACATTTCAAAATTTTTCAATGAAATAATTTCTATTATTATTAATGACCTTTACCCATCTATGAGGCAATTTAGATATTCCATCAGCATAAGATTTGACTGGTTTTGAAGAAAAAAAGATATCTAGATGCATTTTGACTCCATCTAAATCATTAAATGTTTTTCCTTGCAATGAGTTCTGTAGAGAGAAAAACAAGTGGTAGTCGGATGGTGCAATATTAGGAGAATATGGTGGGTAAGAGATCTCAGCCAAGTTCAAGTAACTCTGCTTGGGTTGCCAAAGATATATGTGGTCGGGCGGACATTGTCTTGTTGGAACACTACCTCTTTCTTGTTGGCAATCTCCGGCCTCAATTCTTTGATTTCTTTTGTTCAAATTAGCCAGTTGACGACAGTACATATCAGAATTAATGGTCTGGTTTTGTGAGAGGAGCTCATAATAAATAATGCCTTTATGATTTCACCAAACATAGAGTACGGCTTTTTTTTTTGCATAGATATTCGTCTTTGGTTGCTGTTTTGGGGGATCCTTATGCAAACTCCTGGATGTTTTTCGTACTACGTTTTTGTACAAAATCCATTTTTCATTTCCAATCACAAGTTGTTTAAGAAAATGTATGCTTTCATTCCGTTTCGAATGCATATCGCAAACGGAATACCGGTTTAAGCAATTCTATTCTGAGAGTTTGTGAGGGACCCATACATTATAGCAAGGAATGTATCCTAGCTTCACTAGGCG
>NC_042998.1:10062894-10067894 GCF_006345805.1 Octopus sinensis
TGTATGTATACATACATACATACACACACACAAACACACACACACACACACATACACATGTATATATATATATATATATATATATGTATGTGTGTGTGTGTATATGTTTGTGTGTCTGTGTTTGTCCCCCCAACATCGATTGACAACCGATACTGGTGTGCTTACGTCCCTGTAACTTAGCGGTTCGGCAAAAGAGACCGATAGAATAAGTACTAGGCTTACAAAGACTAAGGTTGGGGTCGATTTGTTCGACTAAAGGCGGTGCTCCAGCATGGCCACAGTCAAATGACTGAAACAGGTAAAAGAGTAAAGAGTAAAAGAGTAAAAGAGTATTGAAAAAAATGACTTTGTAAAAAAATTCTGGAGCTGGGTTTGACCCACCAAAGCAAATTTCATTCCCGCACCTATGCTTTTGGTATGTAAGCATGGGAGACGTATGAGTTGTTAAGCTGCAAAGCTGAGTTAGTAAGGAACGGGAGTAATTAAGAGGTCGTCACCGTCGTTACGCTTTTGCGGCACGTTGATGACATTAGAACGAAAGTCCTCCTGATTAAACGCGATTCTCCCAGCGGGAGAAGCGAGAACGTTACTTCGTTCTAACTTTCTCATAGTGTTTTCTTGGCAAAGATACTGGGGTAGTTTTCTATTGCCTTCCCCAATCGGATGGCCGTTGACCCACGAGGAGATCACCCGGCTTTCGACAGGCCTTGTTTTTAGTCCTGCTGGGTGCCCAGACCCTCTCCTCACAAGAGTAGCAAAACTACTCAAGTAGGCGAGCCAGTTTACTCGCCGACCACCCGACCATGAAACAGGTAGTATCGGTTTGCATTGTAGTAGTACCAGGTGTCACCAGGTTATGAGGAGACCCCTGGCTTGATTTCAGTTAAGAGGTTGTTAGGTAAAATATAACGGCCTGTAGCAATTTTATTTAAACAAATTTGAATAAGTGTCGAAAGGCCGTTATGTCACTAGAGTGTAAGGGAGGTAATTATGATTATTATAGTTTTCGATTTTTTTTTTCAATGGATTAACAATTTTTTAGTTTAAATTATGGCATGTGATTAATAAAGGTTTAATATTGTCTTATATTTGTAATATAATACTGTGTGGTTAAGAAGTTCCCTTTGCAACCACTTTGTTTTGGGTTTATTTCTACAGGCCAACCAATGCCTTGTGATTGAATTTGGAAATATACGACGGATGAGTGGAAGCAAGTCGCATATAATATATATATATATACTCCTTTTTTACTCTTTTACTTGTTTCAGTCAGTTGACTGCGGCCATGCTGGAGCACCGCCTTTAGTCGAGCAACTCGATCCCGGGACTTATTCTTTGTAAGCCCAGTACTTATTCTATCGGTGTCTTTTGACGAACCGCTAAGTTACGGGGACATAAACACACCAGCATCGGTTGTCAAGCAATGCTAGGGGGACAAACACAGACACACAAACACACACGCATATATATATATATATGCTGCTATGTTGTTGTTGTTTTGTCTCATTTGGTCTAAAGTCGTATGACAACCACCGTTATATATATTTTGTTTATTCATTACTGTTTTCAATTTCGTTTTCGTCTCTTGTATTCACATCCGTCTTGTGCGTTCACATTCCTGTCTTCTACCAAGAAATCTAATGCTTACAGCTTAGTTTTTTTTCTTGGGGCTGGCCGAGTTGGAGCAAATATCAGAATTGAACAGCCGAAATTTGCTATGATGATTCGGTGTCTGACTGAAGATTGAAGGCTTCGAATGATTTGTCTGTGTTCCGTGTTCGTCCCTTCCTGTATTTCACGTTCATTATATATAAAAACATTCATTCTTATATTATTGCGGCGTTACGTGCACCCCCCGTTTGTTTGTCAATTTTAAACCCTGCACGACTTCTATACACACTGTCTTTTACTACCCGCCATTGCTTCTTCTTCACCAAACTTTTTGGCGCCCTCCGATTCTTCCCCTCTCTTCCTCCCATCCTCCTCCCCTCTTCCTCCCATCCTCCTTAATCCCTTCTTTCTCCTTTTCTCTTGGTCACTGATTCTGTCCCCTGCCTTCCACCCTCTTTGATTCCCTCTCTCTCTGTCTCTCTTTCTCTCTCTCCTGCGACCTGCTGCTTCTTCAACCATTCTGTTGGCCTTCGTATCTCGACCAACATGTGTCCCCGCTACCGAAACGGTAATTATTTCTACGCCAGCTGCTATGTTGTTGTTGTTTTGTCTCATTTGGTCTAAAGTCGTATGACAACCACCGTTATATATATTTTGTTTATTCATTACTGTTTTCAATTTCGTTTTCGTCTCTTGTATTCACATCCGTCTTGTGCGTTCACATTCCTGTCTTCTACCAAGAATCTAATGCTTACAGCTTAGTTTTTTTTCTTGGGGCTGGCCGAGTTGGAGCAAATATCAGAATTGAACAGCCGAAATTTGCTATGATGATTCGGTGTCTGACTGAAGATTGAAGGCTTCGAATGGTTTGTCTGTGTTCCGTGTTCGTCCCTTCCTGTATTTCACGTTCATTATATATAAAAACATTCATTCTTATATATATATATACATATATACGACAGGCTTCTTTCAGTTTCCGTCTACCAAATCCAATCACAAGGCTTTGGTCGGCCCGGGGCTATAGTAGAAGACACTTGCCCAAGGTGCCATGCAGTGGGACTGAACCCGGAACCATGTGGTTGGTAAGCAAGCTACTTACCACACATAGTGTGTGTGTGTGTGTGTGTGTTTGTCAACCTCAACACCACCTGACAACCTGTGTTGGTTTGCTTGCGTCCTAGTTATTTTAACGGTTAGGCAAAAGAGAACGAGAGAACGATAAAATAAGTACCAAACTTAAAAAAAAAAAAGAGCTGAAAATAAATAAGACCAGAAATAATTGGCGGTAGGTTATTCATTCTAATAAACAATCAATTAAATAAATTGTTGCAGCCTGTTGGTTGCGGGGCTGGTCCGTGGGGGTAACTGGCTGAGTCGATGAACGAAAATATGTTCCTTGGGATGCATGTAGAAGTAATTAAACAACACTGGCGAACATTTAACAGCAAATTTTATTATCGCTCTTCAAAACAAACTACGTTGGCCTTTTACAGATAACAACATCGATAATTACATACTGGGAAAGAGTTACTGCTTGGAGTTTACGGCAAGCTATTGATACGGCAACCTGCGGCTTGTCCAACGTAACCGGAAACAGTTGTGCTATATTCGTGGCGACGGAAGTTCTTTTCATCTATCTGCGCCATCTGTCTTGACCGCCTTCTTGGCTCGTCTGGCTAGTAAAGATGCGCGACTAACGGTTTTTAAAGGATACCGTAAGTCAAATTCTAGAATGTTCAAGAAAACCTGTCCACTCCATTGCTTCTCGCTGATTGGTCGGTCAACTGACCGATAATGTGAAACTGCGGTGGTTTGCTCGTAATGTCTGACTGCGTATCTTGGGATTCAGTTTCGAGTCATCGCTACAATATAATTAATTAATTAATTAATTAAATAAATAAATGAATAACTGAATACATACATCACTTATTTCGATTAGAATACATTTCGTTATTTGCCTGTAGCTGGTGGCATACAGGAGAGGGCAAGAGTTCGAATGAAGAACAGTTCTCTTACAGACGATCATTATAAATCTTTAACGCACTTGTGTGTTAAAATGCATGTGTTTGACTTTAATACTTGGTCGTAATGTAAAGTAAGTTGCTCTTCGTTGAAAGTGTTAGATTAATATATTTATTTCTTAGGGGGTTAGATTAGACAAGATAGAGTTAATATGCAATTTATGGTCGCAAAAATGTGGAAGTAAAATGCGATAGAAACAGGAAATAATGACAGTGACATCTCAACATTTCATAGGATGTCGAAACCATAATGATATCCGTTTAGCTGCCGATGAAGAGAACGCATATCATTTATACTTGTTTGTGAATTTTATATCTTACTTTCGGTATTCTGATATATTTTTTTTGTTGTTGTTAAGTGGAAAGTCTTCGTGAATTCATGGTTTGTGAAGATTGCATAAATTGATATCAATTGTTTTTCTTCATAGAAAATCTCATTAAACTTAGATATTGGTGTCTAGTTTTGGAGAGGTTCTCTGGTACACATACACACTCACACACAAACACAAACACGCACATACACACAACACACACACACACACACGCACGCGCGCACACACACACACACACCACACACACACACACACACACACACACACACACAACTTTTGAGAGAAACAGAAGATGGAATACGCACGATTCTTTATTAATCACTACGATCGTTTCAACCCATCGTGCAGCAGTCCCTCGCGGGCGAGATTCTGTACAAATGGTTGTGGTGCATCATTCGGTGCAGATGTGCCTCGTCAGGCAACTTGTCAAAAGTTACCTCGCTCTTTAATCTCCGTTTCGCTTATTTCGATTAGAATACATTTCGTTATTTGCCGGTAGTTGGTGGCATACAGAGGAGAGACTGACTTAGAATGATTTATAATGAAGAACAGTTCTCTTGTAGGTAATCATTATAAATCATTAATGTGTGTGTGTGTGTGTGTGGTGTGTATCACAGCAAGAATCACAAGGAAGAACAACTCCGACCAACTCACCAGAAACAATACAGAAAAGAAACCCAATTACAATGAAAGACAAAGCCTCAGCTTGACCCCAGCGCCTGGTCTGAAACCAAATACACCTACACACAAACACACACATACATGCACACATATACACACATATGTATATATACACACACACAAACACACACATACATGCACACATGGCGAACTGGCAGAATCATTAGTTCGCCGGGCGAAAATGCTTTACGGCATTTCGTGCGAGGTCGATTTTGCTTTTCATATATTTACCAGTTGACCACTGAGATATAATCGACTTACAACCTCCCCTGAACTTGCTGGCCTTATGCCAAAGCTTGAAACTATTATTTTTATTATTATTATTATTATTATTATTATTATTATTATTATTGTTG
>NC_042998.1:10075394-10132894 GCF_006345805.1 Octopus sinensis
AGGGTCGCGCATCGGAATTTCAACAGCTACTTAACCCATTAACTGCCAAATTTTTATTCATATTTTTGGTTTTTGCCTGGTGTCTTAGGAATTAAAATAATATATAGTATTTAAATTTTCTTCACATGTTAATTATTTGAAAATTATGATAAATTTTTCGAAATGGAGATCGCTGACAAAATGTATATTTATCCTTTACTATTCAATTGCAATAATAGACATTTTATTTTTTTTTATTTTTGAAACTATAGTATCAAATGCGAATGTGTTTGAAATATCAATGAACGATACAGATGGGAAATGCAAAAAAAAAAGTGTTTTCAAAACAGTCAATATTTTTGTAGCTCAGAAATTGCGATTTACGTCATAAAATGTCCTCTAGAATTAGCCAGAGCTAATAATGACAAACTTTAACTATTAAATATTGTAAAAAACACCTCTGCAAATGCAGTGTACATAAGCAATACACTTTAAATACAACAAACAACCAGCAGTCAGACTGTTTTTAGCAGATCCCCAAATGAGGCAATGGAGTAGGCAATGGTAGGCAATGGAGTAATGCTTTTTAACTCTCACTCTCTCTTTCTATCCCTCTCGCTAAATCTATCTGTCTGTCTGTCTGTTGGTGCCCTGGGGGTTAGGGTGTTTAAGATCGCAAAAATTTTGATTTTGATTCCTAGACCGTTGTGTTTTTGGACAACACACTTCATTTCACGTTGCTCCCGTCTACTCATCTGTGAAGTGGGTAACCCAGCAACAAACTGGTGTCCTGTTCAGAGGGAATGTTTACTTGCTCGGCTAGCCAGCAGGGTGACATCATTCGAAAACTACGACAACGCGAGTAAACGCATAGTGATCAGAGGGGTATAACCACATCTACTCGCCTGGTCAATACACTCATACTGTGATATACATACATGTATGTGTGTGTGTGTGTGTGTGTATATATATATATATATATATATATATATATATATATTGGAGGCGTAATGGCTCAGTGATTAGGGCAGCGGACTCGCAGACGTAGGATCGCGGTTTCGATTCCTAGGCCGGGAGTTGTGAGTGTTTATTGAGCGAAAACACCTAAAGCTCCACGAAGCTCCGGCAGGGTGGGTGGCGATCCCTGCTGTACTCTTTCGCCACAACTTTCTCTCACCCTTTCTTCTGTTGGCCTGCTTGCTTAGCCAGCGGGGTGGCGTCATTTGAAGGCTAAAACAATGCGAAGCGCATTGTGACCAGCGATGTGTAGCAACGTCTGATAGCCTGGTCGGTCACGGTGATCACGGTGATATATATATATATATATATATATATATATATATATATATATACTTACATGCATATGTACACATACACGCACACATACATACACACAAACATTACCAATAGCACATAATATATGTGTATCCTTAAATGCTTGTAGCCGTGGTATTACGTATGGGAGAAATTCCTTTAAAGACTTATGTGTTATAAAACACAGTATACATTAAAAGAGGCGACGTGAAATCCCCGCGGATGTGAACGGGACCGAGAGATATCGATATTTCGCAGTTTTTCTGCTCGTTAGTGGCGTATACTCGCGCAGCTTCAGAAACGAAATCCCGACACCAGCTAGAAGTGTTAAATCGTCTGGTATACACTTGGTTGTTGGCTCGTAAAGCATGTTCACTGGCTTAGTGTTTGTCGGGCATGTAATTAATGAGAGAGACGAAAGATGGAAGATAGGAGAATCTTTATTGGTCACTACTTTACACAGTGGCCATCCGGACTCCTGCCTTCGCCTTGACAGAAATTAATCTTCTTTCTTCGCTCTTTTGCGCCACATGGGCTCAACTCCTCTTCTCTCTTCATCTGACTCCCCTCCTCTCTCCTCTCTTCATCTCACACCTACTTCCCCTTTTCACTCCTACAAACCTTCTCATTCACCATTCCCTCATCCACACCCACTCCTACACCCACACCCCTACCTCCACATTCTCACCCAAACCACACGCCTCACCCTCACATCTCCACACCCACCCTCGCATTCCCACACCCCAACACCACCATACCACACCACACCACACACCACCACACCACATCATGCCACACTACATCACCACCTCACATCCCACCACCTCACATACACTAATGCTGGCCACTTCCCAGCACATATACCGCACCAAACACTACCATATCATGCCACACCACATCACTCTACATCACACCACTCCGCAAACACTGGCACTGACCACTTCCAGGCACCTACCCCATCATCCATACATCCACACAGTATAGACGCACACACTTACACACGCACACATCCACACGTCAAGTTCACCAGCCCCTATCCACACGCACACACTTACACATTCTCACATACACACGCACTCGCACCTTCGTTTTGGGATCACCAATACTTTCTTATCTCCCCTTCTTCCTAGCTCTCCTGTCTAACTACCTCTGTCCAGTAAGCCGCCATGATTGACCGCTAGCCCCTAAAGGTCTTTTTTTATTCTGTCTGTTTATTTCATTGTGTTCCTTTCTGTTGAAGAGCGTAGTCTCGAAATGTAAAAGACTTTCTCACCTTCCCGTCTTTCTCACCTGTCTTCGTCTTTTGTTTTTCTGAATTTCCAATTCTCTCTCTCTCTCTCTCCTCTCTCTCTCTCTATATATATATATATATATATACATATATATATATATATATATATATATTATATATATATATATATATATATATATATATATACGAAAAAAATTCTTTAAACAACACACATCTATTTTCGCCACCCTGGAACCATTCAAAAACAGCCCCCACACACACGCAGACGCTTGTATACGTGTGTGTGCACGCACACAGGGGCACGCACACTCACACCAGCCTCACCTCCATACAGGCACATATATACACACGCAGCACCATGTCAAATGCCATCCACACTCATGCATGCGTACACATGCACGCACACACGCACACACGCACGCGCACACACACGCACACACAACACCATGACAACCACACACACTTGACAAACAGGCGCCATCTGACCAAATACTACAGGCACACAGACACATCTATTCACACACACGCAGAGAGACACACATACTCACCTCATCCTAACCCCAAAATCATTGATGCTTGAATGAAAGCCATAAACAGAAAAAAACGGGTACATCTTTCTCAATTCAACATTTCTGCTAAAACGGACAGGTCAGTAAACAAACTCGCCTTGAATTCATAACATTCTGTACTGACCCTGAGATGTATAATATATTCATTTTGATCTTTTCTGCCCATTTTTTCAAATATTCTCATCATACTGTTGTACTTCCTTATGTCCTTAACATGTCCTTTTTACCAAAGACTGTATATATACATGTAATGTGGCAATTTGCAACAACCAATAATTAACGCAACCAAACTTCCAATAATATATTTGTTTTATTCTTTTCTGCCCATTTTTCCAAATATTCTCATCACACTGTTGAACTTCTTTATGTCCTTAACATGTCCCTGTTACCAAAGACTATATATATACATGTAATGTGGCAATTATGTAAAAAACTTTTATGAATTCATAATATTCAATGTGGCAATTATGTAAAAAATTTTTTTGAATTCATAATATTCTATGTTACTTTTGACAATCTTTTTCCAAAGAGTGAAACCGGTTAAGTAAATAAACATCTTTTAAATTGCATTTTCAAACCTTCTTTCGTATATAATTCCACTCGTGCGATACCCCACAACTCAACTTTGTTATATATATATATATGTATATATAGTCAAAAATTGTGAAGCATGACTGTCACCACTACTACATGAACCTGAAGATTGCAGAATTTAATGCATGAAAGTACTAGTTCAATCAGAATGAACATTTAACATTCTACTATTTTATTCTATTATATTATATTATCTTATATCATTATAAGATTGTAAATAAAACGTGAAAATCAGACAAGGTTGGAATTCCTTTTATTAATATATATAAAATGTTTAGCGTTATTCTTTACGTTTTGAGTTCAAATTCTACCGAGGACGACTTTACTTTTCTAGGCGTAGGAGTGGCTGTGTGGTAAGTAGCTTGCTTACAAACCACATGGTCCCGGGTTCAGACCCACTACCTAGCACCTTGGGCAAGTGTCTTCTACTATAGCCAAAGCGTTGTGAGTGGATTTGAGAGACGGAAACTGAAAGAAGCCCATCGTATATATATACATCGTATATATATATATACGATGGGCTTCTTTCAGTTTCCGTCTCCCAAATCCACTCACAACGCTTTGGTCGACCCGAAGCTATAGTAGAAGACACTTGCCCAAGGTGCTAGGTAGTGGGTCTGAACCCGGGACCATGTGGTTTGGTATCTTAAATCAAACAACATTAATCTAGCCAAAACCAAACGCATTTAAATAAGATTTCGTGCACGTTCTTGATAAGCTTCCTTCTATGATGATCTTATAAATCTGCCTGAAGGTTCGGCCACTGCTTCAATGCTGGACCGGAAACTTTGACAAGCCTGTACTAAACTGTCCTTATTGATTTCGGACTGGTTGCCAAAGTGGACGGTTCTGTTCCCTTGGGGGCGGTGGGTGGAAAGATCCAGTGGGGTGTTGAAGAAAAGTGGGGGTGATTATAGGGTTACCAAAAGGGGGGGGGTGATGAATGTAAAAAAAACTCCCCAAATAATGGACTAATTTGGATAAGTTTTATTTATGAAATACAGTTGTTTTGAATTTGCGGCAGAAAGTGGTTTATATTTGTGGTGGTGGTGGTGGTGGTGGTGGTGGTGGTGGTGTGGTGTGTGTGTGTGTGTGTGTGTGTGTGGAGCACTGCGAAAACTGTGGCCTGGGGGCTGAAAAAGTTTAGGAACCACTGACCTAGACTGTAGCAGCCTTCAGTGAAACTATGCTATTGTGGGGATAGCATACATATACGATCACACACACACACACACCGACACACACACGCGCACAAATTGACCTGTTTCTAAATTGTTATGATATATCCCAGAACGTGCTATTTAAGATTTTCTCGTTAGCTATTGTAAAATCGGAGATGTACTTGCATAGCAAGTGATTTGATCCGAGATCGTGTGCTGAAACGAAAACAATTGCAGCGTGGAAGGTGTTTATAAGCCATTTAAGAAACACACAAAAGCCGTTCGATTCACTTCAACATTTAAGTTTAATTTGTCAAAATATATTCGCTTTAAGACCGCGACCTGTTCACTGACAAAAATCCGTGCTGCATTGTAAAATCACGAGTTAGTTCTCCTTCTTCCCGCCAATTCTATGCTCAGTAGGTTTGTATGGTGGTGGCGATGGTAGTGGTACTGTTGTTGTTGTTGGTGTTGGTGGTGTTGGTGGTGGTGTTGGTGGCGGGAGGATGGAGTAGCAAGTTTGAATAAATGCTTGTGTTTGTATGGAAAAAAATTACTTGGACATGAAAAGAAAAAAAAAATGTATTAATCATATGCACAGAACACTATCACAACAATTAACCTCCAGTTCCAGCCACCAGCACCACCACCACTACTACCAACACAACTACCACTACCACTACCACTGGCACTACTGCCTCCCTATCACTGCCACCATCACCACCATATCAAATAATGTAGGATATGGGATAAAAATGTCACGCTGGAAATGTTGCCAAAAGTATCATATTTAATAATAGCATAATACCACGGAGTAGGCGTATATGACAATTTCTAGTGTATGTCAGAGGTCAAGAATTTTCTACAGTGGTAAGGTTGATATAAGTGGCTTCAGTGAATGACTGATATTCATGACTCGGGAGACGAGAAAATGCAATCTGGAATTCCCTTTTAACTTCAATCGACCACCCTTTCATAATATATTCTGGTAACAAATATAGTTAACATAAAGCCATAAAAAAATAGTTTAAATAAATTGACCAAAAAAGAATGAAACTGCAATAGAAACCGGAAGTGATACGGTGACATCCTACAGTTTCATGTAAACAATGTATGTGACATAACCAGTGAATAGAACGTACATATATCTTTATATAACAGGAACACCGTACATATATTTTATATAAGATGAAAACATTTACGGAAAAACATAATAGTCTTTGATGCAAGAAATGAAATTCGTGAATAGATTCGCATTAACTCGAAGTTTGTTTACATGAAATTATAGGATATCGGCTTCTATCAGTTTTCATTACTTTCAGGACAATTTACTTTCACTTTTTTAGGACACTAAGCAGCAAGTTAATGACAAATATTATGGAATATGTTATAATGAATACCTATTCTCTATGATCAGCAGCTCTATCAAGTCGACTCATACACTGTCTATCCAGGGCTTAACAATTATTTCCAGAACCTCAATGTAGGCAGCAGATTTAACTCTAAGGCCTTGTGGAAAGAAGTAAGGCGGCATCACATGTCCTTCATTGCTGACAACCCCTAAAACCATGATAGTTGCAACAAATTTTGTATGCATAGCACTTGGAACTTCAGAAGGGTCTACACATAACCATCTGTCATTTCTTCTCTTAACTTTTTGTTCTTGGTCGAAGTTTTTCTTGTTTGAGAAAAACCAAATCAATTTTCTTCTGCTGGATTTTTCAATTTGTTTAAGAGCCTTTTAGATCTGATGTAGTGATTTTCTTTTGTTTTTTTTTTCCTGACAAATTGACCTTCCCTCATCATATAAGACATATATAAGTGATGTCTTCGTGGACAACATTTCTGACTGTTCCTTCTGACACATGAAGATCTTTTGCAACTGACCTCATGGACTTTCTGGGATTGTAATCAATAATCTGTTGGACTTGCTGGATAAATTCAGGAGTTCTGATGATTTCAGAGCGTTTAGAATATTTTTTATGCTTTGATACTGGTGATACGTGTCCATCTTCAGTCTCTAGTTCCTTACAAACTTTGTAGGCGAAAAATCTGGCAACTTTTAAAAATCGAGATATTTCTAAATCACTATGCTCAGCCTTTATAACCACAATAACAGCATGCATCTTTATTTCTTGAGTTAGCTGGAGGTCTGCCATTATTATTTTCTGAAAAAAAGATTATACAGAGTTAGCAAAAAATGCAGCAATGACAACCAAAAAAGTATGTCTTCAAATACTTTACGCACCCTGTATATATATATATATATATATATATATATATATATATATATATGTGTGTGTGTTGTGGTGTGTGTGTGTGTGTGTGTGTTTGTGTGTGTGTGTGTGTGTGTGTGTGGTATGTGTGTTTGTGTGTTGGTTCCTCATCATCGCTTGACAACTGGTGTTGATGTGTTCACGTCCCCGTAGTCTAATGAGACCTAGGGTATAGGTTCCAAACTCAAAGAGAAAATAAGCAGTGGGGTTGATTCATTCGACTAAAAATTTAAGACTGAAACAGGTAAAAGATAAAAGTACTAGGGTCAATGATATCGACCAACTCCATCTTACCCTGACGATATTTATCTTCCCCTAACAGGTATTGTTCGTTATTCCAACTTCGGTCAGCTCTGATCGGACAGAGCTCTGTTAAAAAACTTTCATTGTCAGATGTCCCCTTTCTATTTTTAAGACCAAAGGGTGTAATTTGAGGGAGATTTCGCTAGTCTATCCTGTCTATTTTAGGAATGCCAAAAATTACAGTATCTATTTTTGTAGTTATTTAAGACTTAATACATAATCTGAGGTAGATTGGTCTGCTAGTTCTAGCAGAGAGAACAACTACGTAGCAGTTACTTAATAACTGGGTACACCCATTGCTGCGCTGGGTTCAATTCATCAAGCAGGAAAATTACTAGTTTCTATAACCCCACGCTCTACACAGGAGGAGATTTGACTCTCATTTGCTCACCTCTACAGCAATTGTGTATCGAATAACGGTCTCATGGGTCCTTGTGAAACGGAAACTGATTAGTTTTTAGAGCTGGTCGACCGAGCTAGGCCAGTGGCCATCAGTTTATTATCACATATGAATTTCCCACCTCCGACATTTATATTCGCTATTTTGCATGTTGGCGTGCTGTCAGACATGTCCTGACATGCAGAGGTCATTAAATAAATAAAGTCACCAAAACAAACAAACAAACAAACAATCAAATAGGAGCAAGTGGGGTGGGGTGGGGAAATGAAAAGAGAAAACGCAGTGACAAAAGACGACAACAGCAATAACAACGACATCGGAAACGAGGCTAAATATGGCGAAGATGGCGGTAGTGACAGAAGCAGTAATAAAATCAGTCGAAGCAGCAGTAATAATAAAAGTAACAATGACCGACCACTGCAGTAACGCCGACACTTCGCCGCCATCTTTAACATTGATACCGACACCAACACTAAAACACAAAACAACTCTTGTTCCTTTTTTTTCTTTTTAAACAAATAAAGGACACATTGGACAATGTAATCTTTCATATTTAAGACTGGTTGGTCACGGATGTAGCGCCTTTAATCATATACCTACTCAATCAAGGCAGACACGTGCTAAACAACAACACTACAAAAGCTAACAAGGAATCTTCTATGTGCTGCTGTTCACTCTAATTTCTTGAAACAAAAGCGAAATCCTGCTTCAAATCAGATTGTGATGTTTTAGCAAAGCAAGGACACATTGGATAATGTAGTCTTAGATAACGTGGCACTCCGTCGGTTACGACGTCGAGGGTTCCAGTTGATCCGATCAACGGAACAGCCTGCTCGTGAAATTAACGTGCAAGTGGCTGAGCACTCCACAGACGCGTGTACTCTTAACGTAGTTCTCGGGGATATTCAGCGTGACACAGAGTATGACAAGGCTGGCCTCTTTGAAATACAGGTATGACAGAAACAGAAAGAAAGAGTGAGAGAAAGCTGTGGTGAAAGAGTACAGCAGGGTTCGATACCACCCCCTGCCAGATCCCCGTGGAGCTTTAGGTGTTTTCGTTCAATAAGCACAACGCCTGGTCTGGGAATCGAAACCGCGATCCTACGACCGCGAGTCTGCTGCCCTAACCACTGGGCCATTGCTCCTCCACAGTCCTAGATACACTAAGAAAGACTATATTGCCCCAACTGAAATCTCTCTGATCATTGGACTGCCCTAACAGAGCTTTACTAGGGCTAAGCACCAGCAACAACACCGATGCTACCCTCATCATCAGCTAAGGGACTGAACCAATGATGAAGGCTATACGTGGTTATTCAGCTTTTTAGAACTACCAAATTAAAAATCTCTAAAACCAAACTCTGGAGAATTAAAATATCAAACGACATTCAACTGTCCAATTGTAAAAATAATGTGAAAAAATGCATGAAGATGATTGGTCAAAGTGAAACATTTGCTGAATGATATGAAGCCTACACAGAAAAAGAAAACAACGTGTGGTCAGATACAAAACAGGGGTAAAATCGAAGGGGAAAGTTGTTCTACGATGACGCCTCACCGTGGTCGCTTAGCTTGTTAAAAATAGCAGTGAATTTTTTTAATGAAAAATAACACCACACTGTCTTAAAAAGGAAGACACGTTGAACAAGTATAGTTCAAGATGTATTATGGTCAAAGGAAAGCTGAGATTGCTTTGGTTGGAATATTTATGACAATAGGTCTGTTTAGTCTGTCCTTAACTACTTGAATGTAATTAAACAATAGCAAAGCAATAACAGTTGTGGTCTTACCTTAGCTTTGCAATTCTACATCAAATAGAACAAAAACATCGTAGAATATACTGCAACATAGCGAATGTGTAACATAGAATCCATAAAATTCCTATTAACAGCCAAATGAAACAGGATAGGCTGTGGAGGTCATATATACATGAAACAATGCATCCGATTCATAGATACAGTTTTCCAAATTGTTAAATCAGAGAGGGGGAGAGAATACTCATGTCCTTCTTGATAGACCTGGAGGACTTTTGAGGACTCCGGAGCCCTTAAAAGGTCAGGGTGCTTGCAATAAAGAATCAACGATTAGAGCAATAAATTAATCGTATGCCACAAGAAAACAAGTAACATATCTATGCTCCGTCAGCTAGTAAATTTCTTTATGTTTATATATTCGTTTTGCAAGATTCTTGATCTGAATTCGTGTGTTGAAGCAGATATTGTTGTATTTGGGGATGGTGATGTTGCCAGTTTAGCCAGTGAAAACACACGCACTATACATTTGGTGTTCACTTACTTCAACTTTATTTCATATTAATTATATTTCGGCCAGAGTTCTTTCGTTACACTTCTGTGACCTCATCAGTGGTCCTTTGCTTTCTTCTTTCTTTTTTGTGTCTCTCCTTACTAATAATCTACCATTTTGCATTCCTGTTGTGTCTTTATTTGCGTATGCATATCCCTGTGTGTCTTTATTTGCGCACACTTACTGAACATAGACACACACATGAATATACGCATGCGCAAATAAAGACACACAGGGATGTACGCATGCGCAAATAAAGACATACAGGGATATACGCTTGCGTAAATAAAGGCACAAACAACGTGAATTCAAAATGGCAGATTTTTAGTAAAGAGAGGCACAAAAAAGAAAGAAAAAAGCAAAGGACCACTGATGAGGTCACAGAAGTGTGACGAAAGAACTCTGGGCCGAAATACAATTAATATAAAATAAAGCTGAAGCAAGTGAACACCAGATATATAATGCGTGTGTTTTCATTGACTAAACTGGAAAATACAAAAAAAAAAAAAAAGAAGTCATAAAACATAATATTGGTTTCAAATTTTAGTAAAAGGCCAACAATTTCGGGTGAGATGTTAAATCGATTACATCGACTCCAGTGCTCAACTGGTACTTATTTTATCGACTCTGAAAGGCAAAAATCAACCTCCATGGAATTTGAATTCAGAACGTAAAGACGAGCGAAATGCTGTTAAGCATTTTGCCCGGCGCAGTAATGATTCTGCCAGAATACCACGTTGATGATGCAGTATAATATTAACCTTTTTCTTTCGCTCAAATGCCAGAACAGCAGTAAAGAAATCCAAATGCTCAAAAGCCTCTAGAGTAAATGAAATCATATGTTTAAAATACATCATCTTTTAGAGAATAAAGGTAATTTCACTCGCTGTTCGTATGGACAGTGGCAAATACTAGGAAACTGGACAGAACTATTATAATTCTAAAATCTAACAATGATTTCCAAAGAAATCATCCTACACGGACCCATCCTCGGTACAAGCTAAAGAGTCTTTGAAAGTCCCATGTTTAACATAACCTAATTTGTTATCTTTCCGGTTCATAGGAATTCAGACCATTACACTCGACCACCAAACTACTTGAAAGCCTTGCAACAATACATGATGGGGAAAAAGAAAAAAAAAAAGAAGGAAGGGGATTTCATTTTGAATAATGCGGGCAAAGGGGCCAAGCGGCGAATGCATCACGGTATTAGCTTTGATTCTTTGCCCTCTGAGTTCAAATCTCGCTTAAGTCAAGTTTGTATTTTATTTCTTCAGAGTTATTGATTAACGTAAGTCTTAGAAGGTCAGACAAGGGACAGGTGGTAGCTGTTTTGTCTCCTTACGTTCTGACAGCTTCGGTGGCAAAGGTACCAATCTATCAAATTAAGTCAGTGACCTTTCGACATCGTAGGAGAGGGGAGATTTGCATGTGTGGGCACAATCTTTCTAAATAAATAAAATAAAATGAAATAAAATAAAATACATTCCCAAGTTTGCACATATATATCAGCCGAAACCGACCGAGGTCCCTTATGTAATCCTAGACATCGGAAAAGAAGGGGTGATCAAGACTGGAATGTCTTTAATAATATTTTTAACCAGCAAAGGCTGACTTGACGTCAGCAACAACAATGGCAGTTTGTTCCAAGATGAGAGGCGAGGGAAAAAATCATTATACTGGAATATATTTTGATTTCGAAAGTTTTTATTTATTCTTAATAGTTCGAGGAAGGATCGAACGCAAAATATGCTGATCACTGTCGTGTACGTCATAAGGGAGTAACTTCTTCCTTTTACGACGACCGTGTGTTCAACACAACCAGCTCATTAGCGCACGAGATTCTGAGACACTGGTGTTTCGACGTGTTGTGTCTCGCCAGCCAAAAGGCACCTGAGACCTAACACTTTAATTTTATTATATTGTATTTACAGCTTATATTTTCAACTAACAACATAGGCACAAATATGGGTAGAACATTTTCTGAATATATATATATATATATATATATATATATATATATATATATATGTGTGTGTGTATATATATATATACCGGAGTAAACACATAAATGTGAAACAAGGTGGAAAAAAGAGTACTCAAATACCAGTGGTAGAGTAATATGCTTTATTTAAAGCAGCAGAAAATTCAACAAAATCTGTTACTCTGAGTTTCTCGTTGCCGTTCATCAGACAGTTTTTGCTAGAAAACTGTCTGATGAACGGCAACGAGAAACTCAGAGTAACAGATTTTGTTGAATTTTCTGCTGCTTTAAATAAAGTATATATATATATATATATATATATATATATATAATATATATATATATATATATATATTATATATATATATATATATATCTTTTATTTGTTTCAGTCATTTGACTTTGGCCATGCTGGAGCACCGTCTTTAGTCGAGCAAATCGACTCCAGGACTTATTCTTTGTAAGCCTAGTAATTATTCTATCGGTCTCTTTTGCCGAACAGCTGAGTTACGGGGACGTAAACACGCCAGCATCGGTTGTCAAGTGATGTTGAGCGGGAGGGAGGGGGTCAGGCACACAAATATATACACACACGACACATACATGTATATATATATATGCACATATATGTACGATGGGCTTCTTTCAGTTTCCGTCTACCAAATCTACTCACAAGGTTTTGGTCGGCCCGAGGCTATAATAGGAGACACTTGCCCAAGGTGCCACGCAGTGTTGACTGAACTCGGAACAATGTGGTTGGTAAGTAAGCGGCTTACCACACAGCCACTCCTGCGCCTATATATATATAAATTATAGTGAGGATGATTACTACAAAACTTCGCCTTTGTAACTGTTCATTAAAGTTTTTCTTTTCTTTTTCGATGAAGAACTATATTAAAAAACAGGTTTACCAGAAGCAATTTTGTTTTTAAAAATACTGCCTTGACAGATGATAGTTAACCCCAATGTCGCCTTCCAACGTATGAAGGTCCTCCACCTGCGTTTTTAGAATGTTACAAAGTTACTACAACAACAGTAACAACAACAGCATGTTCGTTTGAGATTGGCGAGAAGCAGGCGAGAAGCTGTCTGGGTCGAAGTAAATATTCACTTAAACTACAATATGATACTTTATTAAACGCTGTATTGATACAACCTTAAAGGTTAATGTTTCTTTAGTTTACGGGGATAAATAGGTGGAGGGGAGCGGAGGGGGTAAGTTTCTTTATGGTTTTTCTTGCTGTTCAGACATAATTAGATCAAGTAATCTGAATTTTTATTTTCTTTTTGTGTCAGTGAAAGGATCGAACCTACATCGTTTAAGCTTTATTTGGTTTGATTTATATGACATGGGGTGACGTGAGAGTAGAACAAAAAGCCCGAGGGCAATGAGTGCAGTTTTAAAAAGCAGTTGGGAATAGGTGTATTAGTTCCGTTAATAGCCAATCCCACTGAAAGGGAACTCCTGTTTAGATAAACCCGTTGAAAGCATTACGTTTCAAACGATACATTTTAATATGAATCTATAATCGTCCTTTCTACAATTGGCACAAGGCCTGGAATTTTGGGGGTAGGGTAGGGGGATCTTTTCCTTTTGAACGGCAGATGTCAACACAACTGGTAGAATGTGTTTTATAAAACATCATTTTCTCTTGGTTTTATTGAGAAAATTCTATAGTTTGTAAGATATTTCGTCTGAAAATCCGAGCATTTCGGCAATTTTAACCAATCGATTACCTCCATTCAACTAAAATAATTTGCTGCGTCTAAAACTGAGACAACATCCTGTAACTAACCCTAAACCTCCCTCCTAACCCTAACCCTAACCCCAAATTTTTTTTTCTTAATTGTTAAATTAATTTAATTCCATTGCTTTAGTTTTTTTACACGCGTAACAATTAAGAAAAAAAAAATTAGGGTTAGGGGGGAGGTTTAGGGTTAGTTACAGGATGTTGTCTCAGTTTTAGACGCAGCAAATGATTTTAACTCAAAAGAGAGCATAGGATTGGTTAAAATTCGAAAAATTAAACTACGTTAAACAAACAAATTACAATTTTCTCAAGAAAGCCAAGAGAAAAAAATGTTTTGTTTTGACACATTCTACCAGTATATGAAGTTTTAAAGTGTTTAGTTAACTAGAAATTGTCTGCCGTTCAAAAGGAGAAGATCCGGGTAGGGTGGGGTTAGTCGATTGCAACAGCTCCAGTACTCAACTAGTACTTATTTTATCGATCCCCAAAAAGATGAAAGGCAAAGTCGACTCGGTGGAATATGAGCTCAGAATGTAAATCTGGAAGAAATGTAGATAAGCATTTTGTCCGGCACTGTGATGGCTCTGCCAGCTCACCGCATTATAGGAATCTGTATTATTATGGACGATAAGTTTCTACGATTAAATGAATACATTTTAATGAATATACAAGGCGCAGGACTGGCTGTGTGGTAAGTAGCTTGCTTCACAACCACATGGTTCCGGGTTCAGTCCCACTGCGTGGAATCTTGGGCAAGTGTCTTCTGCTATAGCCCCGGGCCGACCAATGCCTTGTGAGTGGATTTTGTAGACGGAAACTGAAAGAAGCCTGTCGTATATATGTATATATATATGTGTGTGTGTGTGTGTTTGTGATTGTGTGTCTTTGTCCCCCTAGCATTGCTTGACAACCGATGCTGGTGTGTTTATGTCCCCGTAACTTAGCGGTTCGGCAAAAAGAAACCGATAGAATAAGTACTGGGCTTACAAAGAACAAGTCCCGGGGTCGAGTTGCTCGACTAAAAAAAAGGCGGTGCTCCAGCATGGCCGCAGTCAAATGACTGAAACAAGTAAAAGAGTAAAAGAGTATAAAAGCTTATCTTTGTAATGAGATGGGAAAGCAGAATAAGTGGAATATCGCTAGAATGCATTCCTTGCTGTATTTAGTTGACATTTCTTTGCGTTTCTGAGTAGAGAATCCCGCTGAACCATTCCATTATAAAGGTGTCGGTCCAATTGAATCTAGTCATCCTCAACAATTTCCAGGTTTTGCACCAATATGGAAAATCAACAAAGGGAATGCATTCTTTCCATTTACAAAGTATTGAATTAAAGCTCAACTTAACACGGGGCTATGTCCAGCAGCCGAATAAGCCCCACTGTTTATGTCCATGGAAATCAGAACAACGAAAACGTAACCTTTACTTGATTTCTCGACCTGCTAGAAATAGCAACCAAATCTTCCTTAAAGTACACCATAAAGTCCCTTAACAAAATAAAAGGGATAAATGGAGAACAGTATATAACGTAGTTGAAGGTAGACTGTTTCTGAAAATAAAACGGAATTGGTATGAACGTCAATGATTACAGATCTACTGGATCAAGAATTGTTGTTTTTTCTCTTTCATAATTAGAGCACCAATGCATCGTAATATGTCCTAAATTCACAGCGACATTGAATATGTTTATCATATATAATCCTAAACACATTGTATGTATTACAGGTAGAGGTACTCTTCATCGTAGAGTGAAGGTACCTGTCAATAAACACCGGTGTAAACATGAACACACACACACACACACACACACACACACACACACACACACACACACACACACACACACACACACACACACACACACACACAAACATTCTTAATATTTAATATTACAGAGGCGGTGAGTTGGCAGAATCGTTACCGTGCCGGACAGAATGCTAAGCCGCATTTCATCCGACTTTACGTTCTGCGTTCAAATGCCGCCGGGGTTGACTTTCATTCTTTCGCGGTTGTTAAAGGAAGCACTAGTTGAATATTTAGGTCAATGTAATCGACTTGCATCCCCCCCTCACAATTGCTGGCCTTGTGCAAAAATTTGAAACAAATATTACAGAGGAGGTCAACTGGCAGAAGCGTTACCACGCCGGACAAAATGCTTAGCAGCATTTCATCAGACTTCACGTTCTGAGTTAAGATTCCGCGGGTGTCGACTTCGGCATTTACCCTTCGGGGTCGATAACATAAGTATCAGTTGAACACCAGGTCGATGTAATCGACTAACATCTCCCCTGAAATTGCTGGCTTTGTGCCAAAATCTGAAGCCAATGTTTAATATTACAAACTCTTTCCCAAAACTGAGTACACCTTACTATGCATACATGTGTGCTATTGATGTCACCCTTGACTCCTTAATAACCTTTGTACATGTATCATCGACATGAAACTGTTTCGCATACCAATTATGCATTGCTTTAATGAACAGAGGCGCAGGAGTGGCTGTGTGGTAAGTAGCTTGCTTACGAACCACATGGTTCCGGGTTCAGTCCCTCTGCGTGGCACATTGGGCAAGTGTCTTCTACTATAGCCTCGATCCGACCAAAGCCTTGTGAGTGGATTTGGTAGACGGAAACTGAAAGAAGCCCGTCGTATATATGTATATATATATGTATGTGTGTGTAGATGTTTGTGTGTCTGTGTTTGTCGCCCCAACAGCGCTTGACAACCGATGCTGGTGTGTTTACGTCCCCTTCACTTAGCGGTTCGGCAAAAGAGAAAGATAGACTAAGTACTAGGCTTACAAAGAATAAGTCCCGGGGTCGATTTGCTCGACTAAAGGCGGTGCTCCAGCATGGCCGCAGTCAAATGACTGAAACAAGTAAAAGAGTAAAAGAGAGATCATGATAACATCCTACAATGGATACATGGCAACCTAGATTCGTTTATAAACATCAAAACCAAATCACGAACTTGTCAAAGAAACTCTCAATGCTAGACCTTACCTATTTATGAGCAACACAAAGATAAAAATCTACGACACGTCTTAAATGTTAGAGCTCATAATCTCTTGTGATCTTTCATGGCATTCACGTATTTTGCATTGTCCACTCCATGAAGGTGTGATGTAGCGGTTTCGGTTTACGATCAACAGGTCATAGATTCGATTTCCGGAGTGGATGGCACGTTGTCTTTGAGCGGACAGCCCAGTGCACTCAGCTGAAAATGAGTACCAGTGATATTCTGAGGGTTAACTCTGCAGCAATGAGTACCAGTGATATCCTGAGGCTTAACTCTGCAGCAATGAGTACCAGTGATATCCTGAGGCTTAACTCTGCAGCAATGAGTACCAGTGATATCCTGAGGCTTAACTCTGCAGCAATGAGTACCAGTGATATCCTGAGGGTTAACTCTGCAGCAATGAGTACCAGTGATATCCTGAGGGTTAACTCTGCAGTAATGAGTACCAGTGATATCCTGAGGGTTAACTCTGCAGCAATGAGTACCAATGATATCCTGAGGGTTAACTCTGCAGCAATGTGTACCAGTGATATCCTGAGGCTTAACTGTGCAGCAATGAGTACCAGTGATATCCTGAGGGTTAACTCTGCAGCAATGAGTACCAGTGATATCCTGAGGGTTAACTCTGCAGCAATGTGTACCAGTGATATCCTGAGGGTTGACTCTGTAGCTAAATGGTGGCCCGTTATTAGTCGTTTAAAAGTTATGGAAACCCAAATAAGCTCCCAATTATTGTGCTTAATATGCTTTAACTCTCCGGAGAGACTCAGTTGTACATCACCCATAATGTTTTGCTAGAATTTGATATATACTGCCATAATGATCTGAACCGGGAAATTGATTGATTCTAGTTTCAGCTCACGAGCTGTGGCCATACTGGGGCACCGCCATTTGAAATGCATGCGAACTTGTCAGGATTCGAACACGGAATCTTCTGACCCGTAGGGAAACATTTATCCCATGGTGCTGTCGGGAATTACTACTCACGAACTTATCTGTTTGCTAACTCTTATTTACTAACAACAACAACACAGATATGCACACGTGCTGATATACACTCATGAGACATAAAACGAATGCGAGCTTGCCAGGATTCGAACCTGGAATCTTCTGATCCGTAGTCAGACGCGTTATCCATTGCGCCACAAGCCCACCTTGTTCAATTTCCAGTTATTTACCTCACTTAAGAATTTTTCCCCAGTATTTTACCATTTATTACATATTGTCTTTGCCCAGCATGCGTTCTCTAGCTTTTCGATTTGTCACTCTCGTTAAACCTAACATTTCTTCATATATATACTCCCATAAGCTTTCGTGTCCTTGTGGGATTGTTTTTACAGTAATTTCGTTGATTACGTTGAACCTACATCGGAGTGATTTATGATCTTTGACAAACAGTCGACTCAGCATTTTCTGTTTATCATATGTTAGTTTATATTTTAGATTTTCGGTCGTGACTGTGAATCTATTGTTTTAGCTTATGTATTCCACAAATTAAAGCTTCTAATTTCGTTTGCCCTCTCTGCTCTTCTAATTTTTCTTTTATTTGCTTCTGGTATTTTGTGAGCGTATTATGTTACACTTCATAACAACGAAAATCTTCAAAATGTCTTTTCGTAATAACGAGCTGTTTTCTTTCTTTCTCTCAAGTTACGAACTCGCTCTGATTCTAGATATACAACTTGATTGGAAGCACTCCGTCGGTTACGACGACGAGGGTTCCGGTTGATCCGAATCAACGGAACAGCCTGCTCGTGAAATTAACGTGTAAGTGGCTGAGCACTCCACAGACACGTGTACCCTTAACGTAGTTCTCGGGGATATTCAGCGTGACACAGAGAGTGACAAGGCCGGCCCCTTGAAATACAGGTACAACAGAAACAGGAAGTAAGAGTGAGAGAAAGTTGTGGTGAAAGAGTACAGCAGGGATCACCACCATCCCCTGCCGGAGACTCGTGGAGCTTTTAGGTGTTTTCGCTCAATAAACACTCACAACGCCCGGTCTGGGAATCGAAACTGCGATCCTGTGACCGCGAGTCCGCTGCCCTAACCACTGGGCCATTGCGCCTCCACAACTTGATACAGTACATTGTTTGTGCAATGTTTGGCTGGATTCCTTTCAGGTGGTTTCCTGCTGTATGATTAGATATATTTGGTCCGGGAAAAGTGAAGCTTGCTTCCCAACCACATGGTTTTGAGTTCAGTCCTACTGCATGGCACCTTGGGCAAGTGTTTTTTTTTTTACTATAGCCTCGGGCGACCAAAGTCTCGTGAGTGGATTTGGTTGACGGAATCCGAAAGGAGCCTGTCGTGTGTATTTATGTTTACGTGTGTGTGTCTTTAAGCCAGTGTTTGTCCTCCTCGCCACTGCTTCACAACCGGTGTTGGCATGTTTACGTGCCCGTAACTCAGCGGTTCGGCAAAAGAGATCGATAGAATAAGTACCAGGCTTAAGAACAAAAAAAAAAAAACGTACTGTGGTCAATTCATTCTTCATGGCGGTGCCCCAGCATGGCCGCAGTCTTATGACTGAAACAAGTGAAAAATTAAAGATTAAATTTTTATCAAATATTTTCTCTTTTACGGTCATATTTCACATTTGTTCCAGTCTGCCATTTCAAATCATTCATTAGGTACTTAAAGATACGTTTGCAGTCATTTGTTCGTTCACCTCGATTTGAACTTCAAAATCAATTGCACTTGACCTAAGAATTGTGCAGTGAGTGGATGCTGCCTGCTTCTAGGTCGCTGTTGGCATTGATATGATATATGATCAATATTATAATCTTCACCATCATTTGGAGTGATTAAGCTTGTTAATCCATACTGAATTTTGAAATCACTATGATATGATTTAATTTACGTTACCAGAAGTTTTTGCTTGCTTATCGAGATGTCTCAATGTATGTATGTACGCATGTGTGTATGTATGTATGTATGCATTTATGTATGTATGTATGTATGTATGTTTGTACGTATGTATGTATGTTTGTATGTATGTATGTATGTATGTATGTATGTGTGTATGTATGTATGTATGTGTGTATGTATGTATGTATGTGTGTGTGTGTATGTATGTATGTATGTATGTGTGTATGTATGTATGTATGTGTGTATGTGTGTATGTATGTATGTATGTTGTATGTATGTATGTATGTGTGTATGTATGTATGTATGTGTGTATGTATGTATGTATGCATTTATGTATGTATGTATGTATGTATGTTTGTACGTATGTATGTATGTATGTACGCATGTATGTATGTACGTATGTATGTATGTATGTATGTATGTATGTATGTATGTATGTATGTATGTATGCATGCATGTATGTATGTATAATGTTTGTATGTATGTTTGTATATATGTATGTATATATATGTATGTATGTGTGCGAGGAAACGTCCGGACACAACAGTTACAATTCTCTCCTTCCTTATTTGCTATTTTTCAATGTATATTTCCCGGCGTCGCGTTGTCTCCTTGAGCAAGACACTTTATTTCACGTTGCTCCAGTCCACTCAGCTGGCAAAAATGAGTAGGACCGCTATTTCAAAGGGCCAGCCTTGTCCCATTCTGAATCTCCTTGAGAACTCCGTTAAGGGTACACGCATCTGTGGAGTGCTCAGCCACATGCAGGTTAATTTCACGAGAAGGTTGTTCCGTTGATCGGATCAACTGGATCCTTCGTCGTCGTAACCGACGGAGTGCCAGTTTAGTTCAATTATATATAACTTGACATGTCTTTGTAGTGAGGTGCGTAAAACAAATGTGTCCTGTTTGCAGGTAATGTACTATATATTTCTTTACTACCCACAAGGGGCTAAACACAGAGGGGACAAACAAGGATAGACAAAGGGATTAAGTCGATTATATCGACCCCAGTGCGTAACTGGAACTTAATTCATCGACCCCGAAAGGATGAAAGGCAAAGTCGACCTCGGCGGAATTTGAACCCAGAACGTAGCAGCAGACGAAATACCTATTTCTTTACTACCCACAAGGGGCCAAACACAGAGGGGACAAACAAGGACAGACAAACGGATTAAGTCGATTACATCGACCCCAGTGCGTAACTGGTACTTAATTCATCGACCCCGAAAGGATGAAAGGCAAAGTCGACCTCGGCGGAATTTGAACCCAGAACGTAACGGCAGACGAAATACGGCTACGCATTTCGCCCAACATGCTAACGTTTCTGCCAACTCGCCGCCCTGTACTATAGGCATACACGAACGTGGCAGTGAGAAGAAAAGTAGAATTTCGGATTCTTGACCTAATCGGGTCCATCATATATCTATTTATTCATTACCTTTTCTCTATATCAGCGGTTCTTAACCTTCGGTTCGTGACCCCTGGGGGGTGGGGTGGTATTTGAGATTTCTCGTGAGGCTCACGGAGGGTTTTGGAGCAAGTAATTTATTTCATGGTTTTGAGGTATTGCATTTGTTTTATGTTACCTTTACGCAAAGTTCATCATTATAAAATTTATTATAGGGGTCACGGTAATACCCTGGAGAGTCTCAGGGTGTAAGACGATGAAAAAGGTTAATGTAGCACCTAAACCTACATAGCAAACATACAAACATGATTTGCCTAGTTCTCCGTAGATTAAAAAAAACAAACAAACAAACAAAAAACAATGTTAAATAGCCTTCATCGATTTTCAACCCTTTTTAGGGTTTCGTCAGTGTCCACATCACTTGACCAAGTCTCAGTGAAGCAAGAAAGTAATCCGTTTATAAACCCATCAAATCTAAGTAGTTATGAAAAAAAAATGGAGCGTATTATACTAATTTGTACACTATAAATATTTAACACTTTATTAAACATCAAGGAAAGCCAGTCAGTACAGTATCAAGGTATGGCAGAAACGTTAGCACGACCCTACCATCACCAAACTGGAACGCATACTCTTCCGCTTTTTGTGGAAGGGAAGCGTTCCGCTAAATGGAGGGCTAGGCATGCTGTGGTTGATGATGCGCAGACATGCGCTGAGACTGAGACATCTCCGGCGCTTCATAGACGACGGCGAACAGGTGTGGTCGCCGTTTGTGCGACGCGCTTTCCCGCAGTTCGTCTCTTTGGCCAAACTGCAGTCATGGATCAAATAGAGACCGAGGCTAGGCGAATGGCACCGCGCGTGCCGCCTTGTTCTCAAGCAACTCTGCCGTCCGGGACCAAACTTGTGCAACTTCAATTCCACAAAGGTATTCTATAGAGGATTAGTGGAGGAGAGGTATGACGACGTTCTCGGGCAGAATCTAGGTGTCCACGAGGAACACCAGACGTTGTATTTGTTTATATGTATTTATGTATGTGTGTGGCTGTATGGTAAGAAGGTTGGTTCCAGATTTAGTTTCGCTGCGTAACACACTGGGTAAATGTCTTCTGCAATAGCTCTGGGCCAGTCTAAGCTTTGTGAGTGGATTTGACCGACGGAAACTGGAAGAAGCCTGTCGTATATATATATATGTGTGTGTGTGTGTGTGTGTGTGTGTGTGTGTGTGTCCGTGCGTGTGTTTTGGTGTTTGTGTTTATCCCCTACCACCACTTGACAAGTGGAGGCACATGGCCTTAGTGGTTAGAGCAGCGGACTCGCGGTCGAGGGAACGCGGGTTCGAATCTCAGACTGGGCGATGTGTGTGTTTATGAACGAAACACCTAAGCTCCACACGGCTCCGGCAGAAGGTAATGGCGAACTTCTGCAGACTCGTTCGCCACAACTTTCTCTCACTCTTTCCTCCTGCATCTTGCAGCTCACCTGCGACGGACCGGCGTCCCGTCCAGGTGGGGAACCTATACGCCAAGGAAACCGGGAAACCGGTCCTAATCTGCCAGGCGTGGCTCGAGAAGGAACAAACAACCACTTGACAACCACTTGGTTTGTTTACGTCTCCATAACTTAGTGCTTCGCCAAAAATCGTACGATAGAATTAATTATCTGGCTTTTAAAACAAATGAGTAATACTGGGGTCGATTTGTTCGACTAAAGCCGTAAAAGCGACACTCCAGCATGGCCAAAGTCTAATGATTGAAACAAGAAAAAGGATAAAAGAAAAGGATATGAGTGTGTAAAAAAAGTAAAGCGAATGTTACCTCTGCAACTGATAAAGGACGGTTTGCCGGTTTTAAGGTGTATATATTCCCTACCTGGACGGGACGCCGGTCCGTCGCAAGATTGCTCATTTTTGCCAGCTGAGTGAACTGGAACAACATGAAATGCAGTGCTTTGCTCAAGAATATAATGCGTCACCCGGCCCAGGGATCGAAACGACAATCTTACGATCAGGAGTCAAACACCCTTAACCGCTAAGCCACGCGCCTCCACAATATACGTCTGTGTGTTTGTATGTATGTATATATATACATGTGTGTGTGTGTGTGTGTGGTGTGTGTGTGTGTGTGTGTGTGTGTGTGTGTGTGTTTGTATGCGTTTCTTGGTATGTCTTAACGTTGACAAGTCTTGTAAAAACGTCGTCTGTGTAAATGTCATGTCACTTAAAATGGAGGACAAGGAAAGAGCACTTTGATTATCAGGGAAGTCAAATATTATTTCTAGGGCAGATATAATTGACTATAAAAAGGAAAAACCCCTTTGAAGCGATGCTCCAATAGCAGAAACTAGTGAATATAACACACACACACAGACATCTACGTTTATATGTCCAGAAGCAGAGTGGAACGTAGGAACCTACGTGGAGCTCTAAACACAACAGTGACAGTTGTTTGTATTTGTTATACACAAGATATACTTTTTGTGCATGCGCGCGCGCGTGTATACATACACACACACATAATACATACATACATACATACATACATACATACATACATACATACATACAGACATACATATATATATATATATATATATATATATATATATAAATATATACATATACATAATTATATATAGATATATATATATATGTATATATATATATATATATATGAATGCATATAATATATATACATACATAAATACATATATATATATCTATATATATATATATATATATATATATATATACATGCGCGCGTAAATATGTTCATTCTAATATGAAGAAAAGGTCAGATGGGACCAAATACATTTGACAGCATCAGGGAGGAAAAAAAGGAACATTAACAAAAGACAAACAAACCAAAAAACATACTCAATGTGTCCAAGCATTTGAAGAGAATGTCATTAAAAACTGATAATTGATTCGAGACGCAACCCCCCCCCCCCGCACAGAAACCCCCTCCCAACGACCTCTAAAACGCAAACACCATCAATATCAGTAATCTTTCGAATGTTTAACTGACTGAGTTTGCTTTTCTAAGGCTGGTCTTTGTAAGCCAATTAAGGTTTACACGAAACAAAGCAAGCTAATAATTGCACACTAACAGTCAGAAATGAGTTCACTAATCATGTAAGAAACACTTTTTTTGTTTGTTGTCTGAAGGGACAGATATCTGCACGATTCTGGGTTAGGCTTAATTAAAAAGAAATATGTAATAATTGTGGTATACACGGCTAATAATTAGCTGGGATAAAAAAATTATCCCTGGTTTGTAACTTACTAACAAGCAATTATCGTACTCATTATTTGAGTCGACTTCCATCCACGAACACAAGTACGTGCACACACATACTATTTCTTTACTACCCACAAGGGGCTAAACACAGAGGGGACAAACGGATTAAGTCAATTATATTGACCCCAGTGCGTAACTGGTACTTATTTAATCGACCCCGAAAGGATGAAAGGCAAAGTCGATCTCGGTGGAATTTGAACTCAGAACGTAACCGCAGACGAAATACTACTAAGCACTGCGCCCGGCGTGCTAACCATTCTGCCAGCTCGCCGCCTTCTGTGCACACGCATACGCGTGTTTGCTATTTCTAGCAGGTCTAACGACCACTTGGGGTTCCGTCGTTAACTCGGTATCAAAAGATATAACAGTTAAGACGACAGTGGCTTCGACCGTTGACTATATTGATGTTGATGACAATGGTGATAACAAAGATGATAATAAATGAATGACGATGACAATAATAGTGACAGTGACAAATGATGAGTATGATGATAATGATGATGATGATGATGATGATGGCGGCGAGCTGGCAGAATCGTTAGCACGTCGGGCAAAATGCTTAGCAGTATTTCGTCTGCCGCTACGTTCTGAGTTCAAATTCCGTCGAGGTCGACTTTGCCTTTCATCCTTTCGGGGTCGATAAATTAAGTACCAGTTACGCACTGGGGTCGATATAATCGACTTAATCCGTTTGTCTGTCCTTGTTTGTCTTCTCCGTGTTTAGCCCCTTATGGGTAGTAAAGAAATAAGAATTTCGTCTGCCGTTACGTTCTGAGTTCAAATTCCGTCGAGGTCGACTTTGCCTTTCATCCTTTCGGGGTCGATTGAATAAGTACCAGTTACGCACTGGGGTCGATGTAATCGATTTAATCCCTTTGTCTGTCCTTGTTTGTCTCCTCTGTGTTTATCCGCCTGTGGGCAATAAAGAAATAAATCTGACGGTGACCTGACGACGAACAGAGGATGAAGATATGACGTTGGTCGCTATGCAGTTGCAGTGAAGAAAATAATTCTTCTGTAAATGGATAACAAACTTATGCATAAGAATAAAAACCGAAGAGAAAACCCGATTAATCATCTGATTAACAAACAAAATACAGAAGAAAAAATAAAACAGAAAAGGAAAAATGAGAAAAAGTTATTGTTTATATTTCGAAACGATTCTAAAGCCCTTCGGTAAGAATAAGTCTCTTAAACGTTGACCTTCCCTACGACAGATGGCAAGTCTTGGGGGTTACTTAGCCGGAGCCTAGAAACATTTCCGCTGCTGAATTCAAGATCCGGTTCAGCTGGACAAATCTCGGTTAATCTCAAACGGAAGTCCTACACACTTGAATAATATAAATAAATAATATATTTATATATCATATATTTATATAATATATATTATATATATATATTTAATGAATATATATAGGCGCAGGAGTGGCTGTGTGGTAAGTAGCTTGCTTACCAACCACATGGTTCCGGGTTCAGTCCCACTGCGTGGCACCTTGGGCAAGTGCTTCTACTATAGCCTCGGGCCGACCAAAGCCTTGTGAGTGGATTTGATAGACGGAAACTGAAAGAAGCTCGTCGTATATATGTATATATATATATAATATATATATATATATATATATATATATATATATATATGTGTGTGTGTGTGGTGTGTGTGTGTGTGTGCATGTATGTTTGTGTGTCAGTGTTTGTCCCCCTAGCATTGCTTGACAACCGATGCTGGTGTGTTTATGTCCCCGTCACTTAGCAGTTCGGCAAAAGAAACCGATAGAATAAGTACTAGGCTTACAAAGAATAAGTCCCGGGGTCGAGTTGCTCGATTAAAGGCGGTGCTCCAGCATGGCCGCAGTCAAATGACTGAAACAAGTAAAAGAGTAAAAGAGTATATATTTATATATATATATATTATATATATATATATATATATATATATATATATTGATTAGATGGTGATGTAGATGATACATTAAAGCAAAATGATTGGCTGGCTGCTCTAAAATGGTAATAAAAAGGGTTCGTATCTCGCCTACCCTCCGGCGATGTATATGTGTATCGTTGTGTGCGTGGATATACGAGGTGCATTCAGAAGGTGTCCGGCTCTATTTTTCCCGCCAAAACTATTGCTGCGGGAGAAAATCCTTTAAGTGAGAAGCGATGTCCCTCTTTCTGGGCATGCGTGAACATTTTTGCGCCGATAGGTCGCGTCAGTTCTCTGCTGTTACGCCTAGAGTACAGATGTGTAGTGCGCAAGATGAAAACGAAAATCCGATGAGCGGATTTTGAGTTTGACATTTATTTTTGGGTCTTGTGAGAAACTGCTGTCTTGCTGAAACACGTATGTCCTTTATCTAGGGTTTAACAATTGTCTCCGACTTATCAACACATTCTGCAGTTAATTCTAAGACCCCGTGGAAAGATGGGTCAATATAAAGACCTTCACCCGGGAACAAAAAAAAAAAAATAATAAACCAGCCTGGTGGGTGTTAACAAGTGGGTGGAAAACGAATATGAAAACAAAAAACCGCGTGCTGACGACCCTGGGGGTGGGGGAAGGGGACTTTTGGAGAATTCACACGATCCGATTTTTCCGTTATAACTTCCGGTAAAATGGATATATATTGATTTTTTTAACGGAATCCCACGTTTTTGGTTATGGAGGATTCGATTCCGAAAAAAAGATTTTTCCAAAAATCGCATTTTCAAAATTTCAGTCCCCTCCCCCCCCGAAATTATTTTTTTGCGAAATACCTGGAAAAATTTTAAAAAAAGATTACGATTCTGAAAAAAATTGGTTTGTAAAATTTCAATTTTCCAAATATATATGTATATATATATATATATATAGATATATATATATAGATATATATATATATATATATATATATATATATATATATATATTTATATATATTACTAATAATGGTAAGACAACAAAAGAATGAAAGTTATCTTCCTTGGAACGTCCCGCTCTTTAGTGTTAGTGAGGGATTCGAATGGAGTTTTAGATGTAAGGTGGGACTCTGTAGGTTTAGCAGATAGGAGCGGAGAGTGCAAAAGCCTCGCAAACCTGCTCGACGATTCCATCTGACAGATATCGACTGGATTTCTCGGATGTGCCAGTGTGGACCTGGTCGAAACGCATCGGGTCATCCAGATCGTATTTGGATAGGGTATTCAGTGGAGTAGCAGATAAGGATAGCATAGGTTGTTTACAGTTTAAAGTAATCGACTACACAGACCACAAATTCGTGATTTTTACAGTCGACTTAGGCTTCATAGACGGTTACGGGAAGCTGAACACGTCGTTGTCGGTGCGTAAAGATATCAGCGACCAGATTAGTGAACTGGTTAAGAGGGCGTTGGCGGAAGTAATAATCAGCAATAAATGGTCGTTCGCCTTGAAAAGGGCAATTAGAATAGAACCGATAAGGTTTAGCAAAGGACTAGCATTAGAAAGAAACAGAGTAGAGGCAAGGCTTTGTTAAAAAGTTAAACGAGGCTTTTAGAAAAGGCATTGCAATCGACGTGCTTGCGCCAACATTGGCACTCGACCAATTCTCTAACGCGCAACACGAAGGCTGCGTTGTCAGAGCTAAGGTACGAGCACTTAGACATGAAGGGACGAAAGCCGTTCAATAGGCCCGAGTGGCAGAGGCACAACGTGACGATAAATCCACGTCCGATCGTTGCCGGACCACGACGGGCAAATCATAACTGATCCAATACAGATGTGTGCGGCCTCGCAGCGGCGCTTCGCTCAACTGTTCTGGAGCAGCGGTAAGCCGGGTCGCAGGATGGATTTCACGTGTTACCTCGGCGGACTGCCTCGGCTCACGGTGGACTGTCGCGGCTCTCGGCGACGGAGGCGGATGGCTGCGAAAGGCCGATAACAGCTTTTGGAATATTGGAAGCAATGGCTAGCTGCACGAGGGGTAAATCGCTTGGTTTGGATGGTCTGCCCAACGACCTTTGCGCTTACATGCCAGACTTCTTGGGTGACTTCTTAGCAAGCGTTTACTGCAACTAGAAAAAGAATAGGCAAATTTTGAGAACCGAGGAGCGGTGGCGTTGTTGAGAAAAGATCTGAAGAAGGAGGATTGTATTGATAACTTTAGGCCCAGGTGTTAGCTACGACGTCGGAGATCTGATAGGGGAAGCACAGACATGTGATACCCCGAAAAGATCTATCCACAACAAACTTCACCTCATGCGATACATCATTGAGAAAGTGACTAAAGAACCTGGCACGGGTGGGGCCCCGATCAATTTAGACTAGTCTAAAGCTTTCGATAGGGTCCACCATCTATACCTAGGGACTACTCTCACCCAGAAATAGGCCGAGAGAAAGCTATCCCTGAAAGGTCGGGCAGAAAGGTGGCTAACGCGTATATCGTGTTCGTCATCTACTCTCGCTTGATCATAGTGCCTTGTCCTGGCCACCGTCTGATTATGCTGGAGCGTATACTCTTCCGCCTCTTGTAGAAGGAACGCGTCCCGATGGTCGGCAGTCTATCTGCTGTCAGCACTCGCTAAGTGGTGGCCTGGGCATGCCGTGGTAGATGATACGCAGACATGACTCTGAGGGTACGATATCTCCAGAGCTTCACGGTGAACAGTTGTGGTCGCCGTTCGCCAGATACGTATTTCCGCCGCTAGATTCTTTAACGGAGCTGGAGTCTAGGGCAAAACAGAGACCGAAGGGGAGCATTTGGAAAGTGGAATGTCTTCAACTGCTCGCAGCCCTCAGCCAATCGGACACTGCAATAGGTGGAACGTCCATTTTAGCCCTTTATAGAGAATTAGAGAAGGAAAAGTGCGACAACGTTCTTGAGGAGACCTTGGGTGTCGAAGAAGATCAAATAACCGCTTTTTTTCGGAGAACATTCCGGCCGGGACCGATGGATAGTTTCAAAAAATCTCTGGCCTGGCATTGCTACCGGGGAGCCTTGTCTGTTCGAGACAAACTTTACAGGCACGGAAGTGTCGTCAGCCGAACATGTCCGAAATGCGCGCAGGAGGACGAAACGGTCCTACACGCACCCGTCCAGTGCCCGAACATTGCTGACCTGTGGGTTTATGTGAAACACCTGCTGTCGCGTGTGGAACGGATCCTGCTAGCAACTGAATCCATCGTGAAGTTCGCCCCCGCCGCCTTCCTTTAACCGGGATGGAAAGACTGTGTTTATATGCCTGGTGGCCATGGCGAAAAAGGTTGTATGGTGGACGAGATTGAAGGGGCTAAAGACCAACACTTTTCTCTTTGGTCAACCCTTGATCAACTTCTTCAGGTTTCACTTGAAAAGGAAAATAAGGGTAGGGAGGGAAGTGTTGTCTTCTAGCCATTTTGCTGAAAGGGGGATAAAAGTGGCAAAATGGTGCGAGTGAACGGGCCTGCCCTGAGCATAAGCCTGTAGTTTAGAAAAAGGTAAGGAAAAGAAAAAAGGCACCTGCCCCAAAAGTCAGGGTACCCATGGGTTTTTTATGGGGTTTTTCCATGAGCAGCACTCGAACGTCTCCTCCCTATTGAAGCTTACACATTGTTGATTTCCTTTCCTTTGTTTGTTTTTTTTGTTTCTTTTTCTTTTTAAAAAAAATTATTGTTAGTCTTGATTACAGCAAAACCCTCACAACAACACACATACACACACAATCTTTGTTTTGTCCTGTGCTGCACATGTTTTCTTAATGTAAACCTTTGTGGTTAATAAAGAAATCATCATCATCGTTATTATTATTATTATTATTATTACTATTATTATTATTATTATTATTATTATTATTATTATTAACAACTCATAAATCATTGGTCAGTGCCAGTCTATAGTTGGAAATACTTGCCTAAGCTGAAGGGCATTTGAAAACTTATAAAAACAAACATTATATACACACACATATGGACTATGTATGTATGTATGTATGTATGTATGTATGTATGTAGTATGTATGTATGTATGTATATATGTATGTTCGTACGTATGTATGTATATGCACACTTCGTGTATCAAGGTAGTTTTTGTACTAACTGAATAGTCGTTTGGAGATAAGCCTGTTCGCCGACTATTCACCCATACAAAACGCTGAAACATAAGTGAAAAGCAAACAAATATCAATCGAATTTCATTCACAAACAGCAATAAAAAATGAACTGAAATGGTTTGTATAAAATAGTCTGTGTATTGAATACAATATCTTAAAGGAAGCGTGATGTTTGCTTTGAAACGACAACAAATGTTTTGAGAAATTAAAAGGACATACGTTGTATTTGCAGATAGAAATGTTGCTACAATTTTCTGCAAAATTGCACGTAGGCCGCAAGTTACTTATAAAAGGAATCATTATTCATATTTCACAATAAAAAAATAAACCGCTCCTCTCAAATGTCCTTGACCTCGCAACTAAATTTTTTTTTCTTACTATAGGCACAAAGCCTGAGAGGTTGCGGGAGGAGGCTAGTGGACTACGTCAACCCCAGTGCTCAACTGGTACTTATTTTATCGATCCCGAAAGATTGACCGGCATAGCTGACCTGAGAGACATTTCAACTCAGGACGTAAAAACCCGGAAGAAATTCCACTACGCATTTTGTCCGGCGCGCAAACGGTTCTGCCAATTCGCCGCCTTTACATCTTTATATATAAAAGTGAAGTTGTGTGTCTTTCTCCTACGATTTAGATTCCTAACTACTCCCACATTTTGCGGTGCAGTTTAACCAAAACCGGGTATCTTATAGTCGTGATTCATATCGAGCCCTTCTGTGTATTAGCGCGCGTCTACGATGAGTCTACGATTTAAAAAAAAATTACCATCATTTTTCCGCATTTTTAATGATTTTTGCTCGGTTATATAAGGGAAGTAACTCTCTAAAAATGCTTATATAGTTATTTCCCTTACAAACCCGAGCAACGCCGGGCGATACTGCTAGTTGTCACTAAATGACGACTTCCTTCATCTCCCTCGCTATCCTCCGGGGTATCGCCTTTTCCATTTTGTTTGCTGGTGCCATGAGAAATCTTTCTATAATGTGAGAGGCACTAACACAATACATCTAGAAATTCTATCTTTTCACCCTTATTCTTTATTATTTTCCTTATCCACATTTTTAAACCTTCCTTACCATTCTTTGTTTAACATGTCTATTATTAACGTTATATTTCCTTATCCAGGCGGCAAGCTGGCAGAAACGTTCGCACGCCGGGCGAAATGCTTAGCAGTATTATTTCGACTGCCGCTACATTCTGGGTTCAAATTCCGCCGAGGTCGACTTTGCCTTTCATGCTTTCGGGGTCGATAAATTAAGTACCAGTTACGCACTGGGGTCGATATAATCGACTTAATCTGTGTCAGTCCTTGTTTGTCCTCTCTGTGTTTAGCCCCTTGTGGGTAGTAAAGAAATAGGTATTTCGTCTGCCGTTACGTTCTGAGTTCAAATTCCGCCAAGGTCGACTTTGCCTTTCATGCTTTCGGGGTCGATTAAATAAGTACCAGTTACGCACTGGGGTCGATATAATCGACTTAATCTGTGTGTCAGTCCTTGTTTGTCCTCTCTGTGTTTAGCCCCTTGTGGGTAGTAAAGAAATAGGTATTTCGTCTGCCGTTACGTTCTAAGTTCAAATTCCGCCGAGGTCGACTTTGCCTTTCATGCTTTCGGGGTCGATAAATTAAGTACCAGTTACTCACTGGGGTCGATGTAACCGACTTAATCCGTTTGTCTGTCCTTGTTTGTCCCCTCAGTGTTTAGCCCCTTGTGGGTAGTAAAGAAATATATATTTCCTTATCCCACTTGTGTGGTTTGATAAGTAGATTTTAAAATAGCGTGAAGGCGCATGGCCCAATGGTTAGGGTGTTGCACACATGATCGTTAGACTGTGGGTTCGATTCACAGACTGGGCGCCGCGTCATGCTGTTGAGCAAAACACTTCATTTCACGTTGCTCCAGTTCCCCTTTTTATCGGAAGGGAATGCTGGCCTGCTCACCTAGCCAGCAGGGTGGCACCATCCGAAGACTAAAAACAATGCAAAGCACATTGAGGCCAGCAATGATTAACAGCGTCTGTTAGTCTGATCAGTCACGTGGCCACTTTAAAATCGATAATTGTACTTTGATAATGCTTTAACCCATTCAAGCTAAATAACAACACCAACAACAACTACTACTACTACTACAGCTGCTGCTACTACTACTACTACTACTACTACTACTACTACTACTACTACTACTGTTGCTGCTGCTGCTGCTGCTACTACTACTACTGCTGCTGCTGCTGCTGCTGCTGCTGCTGCTGCTGCTGCTGCTACTACTACTACTACTGCTGCTACTACAGCTGCTGCTACTACTACTACTACTACTACTACTACTACTACTACTACTACTGCTGCTGCTGCTGCTGCTGCTGCTACTACTACTACTACCACTACTACTGCTGCTGCTACTACTACTACTACTACTACTACTACTACTACTACTACAACTACTACTAGTACTACTACTACTACTACTACTACTACTTCTGCTGCTGCTGCTACTACTACTACGACTACTAATACTGCTGCTGCTGCTGCTACTACTACTACGACTACTAATACTGCTGCTGCTGCTGCTACTACTACTACGACTACTAATACTGCTGCTGCTGCTACTACACTACTACTACTACTACTACTACTACTACTACTACTACTACTACTACTACTACTAGTTTAGAATCCCTAAGCGCAGGAACTATTTACCTGTGCAGCAACCTTTTCTTTACACAGTATATCGTTTCATAAGTTTTCTTGGCAAAAGTATAAATTACACAGGCGCAGAAAAAGGTTGTTGGCTGGGATGTAAGAAGTTTGTTTCACAACCAAGTGGTTTCGAGTTCAGTTCTACAGCGTGGCGTTTTTGGCAAGCATCTTCTACTAGAGCCCCAGGCCGACCAAAGCCCCAAAAATTCTATATATCTGTCAGTCGGTCTATCAATCAATCAATCAATCAATCAATCAATCAATCAATTAATCAATCCATCCATCCATCCATCCATCCATCCATCTATCTATCTATCTATCTATCTATCTATCTATCTATCTATCTATCTATCTATCTATCTATCTGTCTGTCTATCCATCCATCCTTCCATCCATCCATACATACATACACACACCGATTTCAGTCAATCTGACTTCCAGTTAAACACCAATACCTAAACCAACATTAAAATAAATATCATCTGTTATGCTATTCTCACGCATTAAAATATCTTTCGATGACTTGCACATAAATTGCTCTTCTTTAGTGGCAAACAGCTTACTTGTTGATCCGTGCTGTTATCTGCAAACCGATAATAAATCGTTCCTATTCACGGTGAACAGCGACAATCAAAGCGATGACTTCCATATTTATATGTTCCGACAGATTCGAATTATAAAATGCTTATCGCTGTTTTGTTTCGAGTAGCATTTTCGTGTTGGAATCTGCCAGTATTTTGTGCCAGTCCTCCTCCTCCTCCTCCTCCCCCTCCTCCTCCTCCCCCTCCCTCCTCCTCTTCCTCCCGCCCTCCTCCTCCTCTTCCCGTCGTCGTCGTCGTTGTTGTTGTTCCTCTTTCTTCTTCTTCTTCTTCTTCTTCTTCTTCTTCTTCTTCTTCTTCTTCTTCTTCTTCTTTCTTCTTCTTCTTCTTCAATAAGGCGGTGAGCTGGCAGAATCGTCAGCAAGCCTGGTAAAATGCTTAGCGGCATTTCGTTTGCCTTTACGTTCTGAGTTGAAATTCCGCCGAGGTCTACTTTGCCTTTCACCATTTTGGGATCGATAAAATAAGTACCAGCTGAGTAATGGGGCCGATGTAATCGACTTACCCCCATCCCTGAAATTGCTGGCCTTGTTCCAAAATTTGAAAGTATTTCATTGCCTAATTTGTTTTCTCAACAGATGCCCACCTCAAGCCAAGCATTAATTCTACTCAATGTAGACAATCCGAATCCTTTAGACCAGCATATACCCCAGATCAACCAGTTCCAGTCGTCTGTAAGGAGAAATTCTGACCACACAAACCAGCCACTGAATTCTTCTCCAGAGAGTTCTCCATATTGCCTTCATCGGTTATCACCCTCCAAATCAGAATATTTTGGTCCCACCAAATGTAACCCTACTTGTTCGGCCGACAATATGCAACCCTCCAAAACTTCTTTATATTCTTCTCTAGAGTTCTTGTATCAGCGTGAGCCCTCGACTGCTATTCAGAAACATGATCCGACAAAAGCATCATTGCGAATCAGTAACACAAGCTCTTTGTCAGGTAAGTTGGAAATATCTAAAGGTAAGTTTGAGAGAACAAGTATTTCTGTTCTGGAAAGGCGTGTTTTTGCCATCTACAATGGACTTTTCATTAGCATTTTTGGGAACCAAATTTCTATTGATTTTTCATTTAGTAAGTGAAAACTTCTTGATATATGTAGACAATAAAAAACAATTTGTTAAAAGAAGTTGCTAGATAACAATCCAGCATTCTTGTTCTTTTTTGAAAAAGTTCAAGGCTGTATAGAACATATTCTAAATGTGAAAACAATTTGAGCCGAAATTGAATCTGTAGTTCATCTATTGATTTACACACACACGCATCAGTTTGATTTAGAAAAGAACTTGAAATAACGTTAATTCTATATCTATTTCTTTACTACCCACAAGGGGCTAAACATAGAGGGGACAAACAAAGGCAGACAAAGGGATTAAGTCGATTACATCGATCCCAGTGCGAAACTGGTACTTAATTTATCGACCCTAAAAGGATGAAAGGCAAAGTCGACCTCGGCGGAATTTGAACTCAGAACGTAAGAGCAGACGAAATACGGCTACGCATTTCGCCCGGCGTGCTAACGGTTCTGCCAGCTCGCCGCACTTGCTAGACTCATATGTTCTCTCTATACTCTTTTACTTGTTTCAGTCATTTGACTGCGGCCATGCTGGAGCACCGCCTTTAGTCGAGCAAATCGACCCCGAGACTTATTCTTTGTAAGCTCAGTACATATTCTATCGGTCGATTTTGCCGAACCGCTAAGTGACGGGGACGTAAACACACCAGCATCGGTTGTCAAGCAATGCTAGGGGGACAAACACACACAAACACACACACACACACACATACATACGCACACACACATATATATATATACATATATACGACAGGCTTCTTTCAGTCTCCGTCTACCAAATCCACTCACAAGGCATTGGTCGGCCCGGGGCTATAGCAGAAGACACTTGCCCAAGATGCCACGCAGTGGGACTGAACCCGGAACCATGTGGTTGGTTAGCAAGCTACTTACCACACAGCCACTCCTGCGCTTATGGGTTACAAATTATCTAAATATTTTAGAGTATAGCTAAAAATATATTCTTGACTGATGTGTTTGAGTGGAATTTTGCAGGTGGAAACTGTGCAGAAGCTCTTTATATGAACCTTTCCACAGTCATGAAATTGAAACAAATAGAGGAATGAAATAATGGAATAAAATACTTGGAGTCTCAGCCGCTTGTATGTAATTCATTCCATCTTCGTAGTTGACGTTCGTTTATACATCGGATCACTTTGGGAAACATTGCAATGTCAGATAAACCTGAAAGAAGTTTATCACTGCATAACTACATTCGTGGCGAATTCCTGAGAAAACAAACAGGACGTGATTAATGTGCTTAATTGACAGTTTAATATGGCATAAAACCATTCGTATTTCGGCTTGAGAGAAGAAAGGTGCAACTGTAAATTGGATAAATGATGACGTTTGCGCAGCAAACAAAAAATGAATATGTTCAATTACCAGCAGCTGTTCGTTGCTATTTTCTTCAACCACATATCGATGTTTGCAAATTAGGTTAAATCTATAAAAGAAAGTATATTTAGCGTTGCACATGCAGGATCTATGTTTTCTTCCTACAATTTACACACTTGCTAAATTAAATAAGACCAAAGATCTTATATAGAACTAGCAGTATCGCCCGGCGTTGCTAGGGTTTGTAAGGGAAATAACTATATAAGCATTTTTAGAGAGTTATAGCCAAAAAATAGCAAAAAAATGCATTAAAAATGGAAAAAAGATGATGGTAAATTTTTTTTTAAATCGTTGACTCGTTGTAGACATTTTTAGAGAGTTACTTCCCTTATATAATAGCGAAAAAATGCATTAAAATGGAAAAAAATTATGGTAATTTTTTTTGTTAAATCGTAGACTCATCGTAGACGCGCGCTAATACCCAGAAGGGCTCGATATGAATCACGACTATAAGATACCCGGTTTTGGTTACACTGCACCGCAAAATGTGGGAGTAATTAGGAATCTAAATCGTAGGAGACAGACAGCACACAACTTCACTTTTATATATAAAGATTATAACGTAGAATTAGAGGTGTGGGTTCTTTGTGGTGGAGTGGCGAGCAAAATATCCTGCGGTAATTAGTCACGTTTCTTTTTATTCTGAGACCAAATCCCTCTAAATCAACTTTACCTCTTATCCTTCTAGAATGGTTTTTAACCCTTAAACAGAAGACATTACCAATTGAAGTTTCAAAGATTGTATATGAACACTGCCGTCGTCAAAAGAAAGTGAATATTTGACAGCACTTTTCGATTATGAGATTGCGAATTTCATTGTGCGAGACACTAACAATTCCTATTGCTTTTGTACTTATTTAAAGTGAAAATGAATGTAAAGATTATGTAAGGTATACTAGCCATCTCAATATGGCTAACCACTAAGGGTGGGTGTTACTGCAGCTTGCTTGCATACAGTTTTTCGAGATCAGTGACGAAAAGTTACTGGAAAAACGATATAAAGATTTGCATTGGGACCCCCTTCATCGACAACCGGTGACTGCCGTACGCTGAAGACAGGCAAATACCTAGAAACTGCAGTCCGTGCGTGTCACCTAGGTTGACGAGGGAGGGATGACCTCCCTTTGCAAATGCCATAAGGGCAGAGAAAGTGTGCCTAAAGCCAGCAGGAGACGATGATCTCCTGGGGCTAAAAGCTACAGTAACACCCACCCTTAGTGGTTAGCCATATTGAGATGGCTAGTATACCTTACTAGCAGTTACTGTTTACATCTCGTTCAGAGATTTATTATTGAATGTAAAAATTACCTTTCTGAAAAAGATACATTTTTTCGTTTTTTGCCTGTTAAGCACACACATTCATGCAACTCATTCCCACCGTTAAGTGTTAAGGAACAACAGTAATGTCACTGTTACAGGTTCTCGGTTGGTCAGTCACTGATTCATTATATTTCTTACGCCGATGGTCATAGAGAATAGTCTGTACAACTCGGACAGAATAAATCCTTTTTTATTGGAAAGCATGGGTTTTCGTGTTTTCTCGCCGATCTTTTACATCTTTCACCAATACACTTTGGATAAGAGGCATACACACACGGTATCAAGCTTCCGCACAGTTTCCATCTACTAAATTCCACCCACAAGACACTGGCTATCTTGCGTTTATGGTAAAAGACACTTGTTTGGGGTGCTGTGCAGTGGAATTGAATCCTGAACAATGTGGTTGCAAGCCAAGCACCTTAGCCATACATCCATATCTACGACCATGCACAACTAATGTTCTTATATGAGTAGCATATTACATAGCATCTTAATACGTATTTCTCGAAACATAAGGCTTTCATGTTTAGTCAAATAAACACCAACATTATGATGAGTCACTCAAGAAACCGTGATTAATTTATCATTCCCAGATTTTGGCTTCAACTCCGTCGCTATTTACCTTTTGAGATTGAAGTTAATGTCACGGCAGTACAATTTGTTTTTTCCAAATATATCTGACGTTTGATATCGAAGAAAGAAATCAGTATATATCTGAAGAACTGCAGTAAGTTGACAGAAATGGTTCAGCAATAAGGTGGCGAGCTGGCAGAAACGTTAGCACGCTGGGCGAAATGCGTAGCGGTATTTCGTCTGTCGTTACGTTCTGAGTTCAATTTCCGCCGGGGTCGACTTTGCCTTTCATCCTCTCGGGGTCGATAAATAAAGTACCAGTTACGCACTGGGGTCGATGTAATCGACTTAATACCTATGTCTGTCCTTGTTTGTCCCCTCTGTGTGTAGCCCCTTGTGGGTAATAAAGAAATAGGTATTTCGTCTGCCGTTACGTTCTGAGTTCGAATTCCGCCGAGGTCGACTTTCCCTTTCATCCTTTCGGGGTCGATTAAATAAGTACCATTTACACATTGGGGTCGATATAATCGAATTAATCCGTTTGTCTGTTCTTGTTTGTCCCCTCTGTGTTTAGCCCCTTGTGTGTAGTAAAGAAATAGGTATTTCGTCTGCCGCTACGTTCTGAGTTCGAATTCCGCCGAGGTTAACATTGCCTTTCATCCTTTCGGGGTCGATTAAATAAGTACCAGTTACGCACTGGGGTCGATGTAATCGACTTAATCCGTTTGTCTGTCCTTATTTGTTCCATCTGTGTGTAGACCCTTGTGGGCTGTAAAGAAATAAGAAACGGTCAAGCATTGGATTAAATATTTTACATTATTTAAATCTGTTCCGAGGTCGACTTTGTCTTTCAGCCTTTCGGGGTCGATAAATTAAGTAACAGTTGCGTACTGAGTCGGTCTAATCGACTGGCCCCTTCCCCAAAAAATTTCTGGTCTTGTGCCTGGAGTAGAAAAGATTATTTAAATCTGTCCCTCTGTGTTCTGATTCTGAATATTGCAAGATCAACTTTTCCTTTCATCCTTTCGGTATTGATAACACACGTACCAATAGTATACTAGAATTGATTTTTTAACTGTTCGCTTCGTTTAAACAACTAGTCTTGTGTTTGATTACAGAGTAAACTTTATGTTTGTGATAGATTTTGATAATTTAAGATTATACAACTAAATAATGAGCTGTATTGTTTAGTTTTGATCTCATATTAAAGAATTATTGATGAAAAACTTGAATCTTCTTTTTCAGGCAGAAACATATTTGATCCAAAACTTTGTTGCTCCAGGACAGATGATAAAAATCTAATTTATTTGATGCCAAAGACAGCTCAACTCCATTATTTCACCGCTGGTCGATATTTTTCCCGTCTGCCGCGATCCTTTACTGAGAATTCATTCTATGAACAACGTTCTTACAATCAAAGTCAAATGAACTTGACAAGTGATCAAAATCCCGTAGAAGTAGTAAAACCTGTTCTTGAAATTCGCAAATCTCAACAATTTCACAAGCCATTACAGTCACTGAATGCTCTGCACAATAATATGACATTGATGTCTCTAAATACAGACAGTTATCAACAGTCTTCAATTGATTCTCTCTCTTCTTATGAAGAAAATGCTAATAATTTAATCCAGCGCTTGCGTAGTCTTGGTTTTCGACCTTACGGAACTTGGAGTTCCGATAATAGAGATGAAAAACAGACGATAGCGAAAGATTTTACCGCCAACGAATCAATAATTCCGATTTCATGTAGAGATGCTGCTGAAAATGATATAATCTCCGAAAAGATTTATTCTTTAAATGGAAACAAAGTTGGTCCAAGGTTTGTTCATTCCAGTCTTACATTTTCTTCATTAAACAATAACGAAGAGACTAAGTATGCTTCATTTCTTGATACTTCTTTGATTGTGGTCTTAAAAGCAAGGTGTAACTAGGTTATATTTTAATGGAAGGCAGGTATCAATTGGTAGTGTTTAATTATTTATAATAATTGATTTTCTAAAAGTTTTTATTAAAGGGTTCCTAAACTTGTAATTTTTGATTCTATCTTAAGTCAAGTAAGTTGACCAACTCTCTTCACTTAGTATTCCACTTACTATGAAAAAGCATAAACATCAGAATGGCATTAACAAAAGAAATACCACGAAGAGTTTCTGCCCACGTCCCCTACGTTAGGAGCAAAAAATCTAGGCGTAGTAAATACGCAAACTCATGTTACTTGGTTTCATAAATATACAAATTATTAAAGTAACTTCCTCTTGGATAACTTCGTGAAAGTTAAGTGCCATATTAAATTAATGAATGCCGAATACCTCCATATTGCGTCTATATTGGCGTTCCTCTTTTTTTGTTTTTTAGATGCTTGCAAGTGAAAATTGCAACCGGACTTTCTGTGAGTGAAGAAGAAATTAAAAAACAACTAATGTGGTACGATGAGAATGGTATCGAACAAGAGAAAGTAGAAAAACTTGTATCTGATATAAAATCGAAACTGCGTAGTAAAAAGACGAAAGCTCCGACAATCCGTATGCGTAAGACGCTTCCAGAGTCACAGCCGTTGACCATTTGCTTTGCTTGTGACTCTGACCTTCAGATAACTCATGAAGATATTAAACGTGAATTAGAATCTCAGTACCCCGAGGTTATGCTACTCAGTCTTCGATTCGATCCCGTATCAGTGGCTGTTGGTAACTCTCATACGAAAAATAGATGGGTTGTTTGTGTAAGTAACAATGAAGACTTCCAGTCGTTAGTAAAAGGTGGCGTAACTATTGCAGGAAGTGATCGAATCACAGTGAAACCGTTCGATGCTGTAATGTTAGAGGAACACAACGCTTATAAACTCCACCAATATGTGAAGGAAGCGAAAGCTATGATTGCGAGATCGAAAGATGAACGCACGAAACAAGCAAAGAAACTAAAGAACAAAAGAATAAAGTTTAAAATAAAAGTCACGTGAATATAGAACGGTGAGTGAAATCAAATTACGAATGACCTTTAATAAAAACTTTGCTTTTGAAGCGTTTTTTGTGAAATTACAAAATTTCAGTAAAAAGCTGGCTTAAAAAATTAATTCTGGAAGGTTAAAAATTCCATTTTTCTAAAGCCTTTGGGTTAAATCTTTCGAACACTGCACGAATCAATTGTATTGTTCTCTTGTTACCTTTAGTGAGTCGCAAGCTACCATAATCTCTTTATTTTGATTATGATGTTATATTGTTGTCTCTGGCTTCGTTTACTCTCGTAGGTAACCTGAATTTTTGTCCTATAATGTAATTTGTATTCCCAAGTAATAAGAATTGAATATATACTACTGCGACAGAATGAACTTGAAAATATTGTAGTATTTCTGGTACTTAATATAGTTGTGTATCTAAAGTTGGTACACTAAATAATAAAGTTAGGTAGATTTCTTCACCTTATCTTGACCGTTTTCTTACGATGATAAATGACCATGAGGTCATTTATCATTATTATCGATATCAATATGTGGTGATATTGTCAGGTAATATAACATACTGGTTTATAAGGCGGTGGGCTGGCAGAATCATTAGCACGCCAGGCAAAATGCTTTGTGGCATTTCGTCCGTCTTTACGTTCAAATTCAGCCGAGGTCGACTTTGCCTTTCATTGCTTTCAGAGTCGATAAAATGAGTGCCAGTTGTGTTCTGTCATGGAAATAATTGGCTTAGCACGTCCTTCGACTTTACCTAGACACACAATAACTATATTTTCAGAAGAAGGATGTCGTCACATTGATACTTTTCTCAAGAGTATTTGCGGTAGTAGCGAAATGATATGACTTTTATCAAGAATAGAAAGTTCGTTGCGAAATATTTTCTACCCTTGTCCCTACCTCGTCTATGCCTAAAAATTACATTATATGTGATAATTATTACCTTCTTGTCAGTCTAGTTGTAGAACGAAACCATATTCAAAATTATTTGACATTTTTACTTAAATTTGGTAGATCTCTGACGTAGTTTACACTTTTACTCTTTTACTTGTTTCAGTCATTTGACTGTGGCCATGCTGGAGCACCGCCTTTAGTCGACCAAATCGACCCCAGGACTTATTCTTTGGAAGCCTAGTACTTATTCTATCGGTCTCTTTGCCGAACCGCTAAGTTACGGGGACGTAAACACACCAGCATCGGTTGTCTAGCGATGTTTTTTGGGGTGGGGGTGGGTGGGACAAACACAGACACACAAACATATACACACATACATACATACATACATACATACATACATACATACATACATACATACATACATATATTTATATATAAATACATATATATACGACGGGCTTCTTTCAGTTTCCGTCTACCAAATCCACTCACTTTGGTCGGCCCGAGGCGATAGTAGAAGACACTTGCCCAAGATTCTACGCAGTGGAACTGAACCCGGAACCATGTGGTTCGTAAGCAAGCTACTTACCACACAGCCACTCCTACGCCTAGTTTCTTTAAAGTACACGCACACACACACACACACACACACATACAACGATGAATCGTGTCATACACTCACATTCACGTACACACACGCACGCCCACACATACGTGTATGTGTGTGTGTGTGTGCGATTAATGAGGAAGACGGAAGATGGAAGGTACGAGAATCTTTATAGATCACTACTTTTGTTTCGAAACCCATTTCGTACTGATTCCTCACCGGTGAAATACTGAACATCTGGTTTAGGTGTACCCGTCTGTGTAGATGTATCTCTCTCATTAATCAAACACCCAACGAACACTGAGAAAGTGAACGTGCTTGACCGGGAAACAACCAGGTCTATACTATACGCTTTATTCACTAATAATAAACATAGCATCGATCCCTCACGGGTGGGATTCTGAACATCTGGCTTAGGTGTATCCATCGGTGTAGATATGTGTCCTCAAGTGATTTCAATACGTATCTCGTTAAAATAAACGCTATATCGCAAGATTTCCTTTTGGTGTTCGTATATAGAAGTGGCAAATTAAGATATACAACTTCATTCTAATAGAAGATCCATAACAAACATCAGATACCAAAATGAAACAAATACACAATACAACGAAAAAGAGTATTAGATATAACCGTTAGTAGGTATGGATGTACAAACGCCCACACATACGTGGTCTGGCGCACGTACACTCGCTCGCACAAAACCACACGCACATACAAGCACATATAAACGTGTTGTTTGGCGCACATATGCTCGCACACGGTATTGAGGAGATATTGATAAAGTCAGTACCTACTACTGGCTAGTGATACGACTCTGGTTGGTGAGGAGTCACAGATTCTATTACGCGGTTCACTGGGTCTGGTTGGTATATTTATAGCAGTTGTACAGTCATAAATGTGAAAGCACTCCGTCGGTTACGACGACGAGGGTTCCGGTTGATCCGATCAACGGAACAGCCTGCTCGTGAAATTAATGTGTAAGTGGCTGAACACTCCACAGACATGTGTACCCTTAACGTAGTTCTCGGGGATATTCAGCTTGACACAGAGAGTGACAAGGCCGGCCCTTTGAAATACAGGTACAACAGAAACAGGAAGTGAGAGTGAGAGAAAGTTGTGGTGAAAGAGTACTGCAGGGATCACCACCATCCCTGCCGGAGCCTCGTGGAGCTTTAGGTGTTTTCGCTCAATAAACACTCACAACGCCCGGTCTGGGAATCGAAACCGCGATCCTACGACCGCGAGTCCGCTGCCCTAACCACTGGGCCATTGCGCCTCCACTCACAGTCATAAATATGGACATAAATACTGGCGATGTAGATTTCTAGTTTTTTAAATGCCTAATAAACAACCGATAGCCTGTAGAAAGCGGCAATGCCTGGGTAAAGATCACCAGTGTAGATAGGCATATGTTTTTGCGTTTCCATCCGACGATGAGGGATATTTATTGAGAGACTCAAGTTGGTATTTTTCTCACTTTCAGCGGTATACAATGGCAAAGGAGTATCCCAGTGATGTTAGTAACCAGTGCGGCATTGTGTTTATAAGGAGGGAGAGGTTGTGACGTTCTGAGTTCAAATTCCGCTGAGGTCGACTTTGCCTTTCATACATTCGGGGTCGATTAAATAAGTACCAGTTACACACTGGGGTCGATATAATCGACTTAATCCGTTTGTCTGTCCTTGTTTGTCGTTTCTGTGTTTAGCCCCTTGTGGGTAGTATAGAAATAGGTTATTCAGCCATAGATTTAGGTAAGGTGCGGTTATTAGTTTAGTCAACAATTCCTCTGATTCACACCCATTGTATTGTGCGAAAGGGCATTTAGTAGCATGCAAGCATCTTGATAGTCTTTCAGAAATCCCATCAATGAGCTTGTTCCCAAAATGGACAACGATTTCTCTCCCGGAAACGATGTTGTATGGTTGTGCATGCCTTATTGTATTCCGTCTCTCTCACTAATCAAATGGCCAACGAACAATAAGCCAGTGAACGTGCTTTACCACAGGCTATGTGTTTTCTGTCTGATGAGTCGTGAATATTGCCAGGTGTAATAGTAGACGTGAAACATCTTGCCATCTTTCACACATCCAAAGGAAATTCCATACAGTATGGCAAGTATCTGTGCATTAGTTGTTGATACAAAAATGCGTAAAATTCGACTTAATAAATTCAAATGCTTCCTAAAAACAGAATCACTGCTTAAAATTATTAAATTATAGAATTATAAAGGCGATGAAGCTGGACGTCACATAACTGAGGAAACCAAAGAAAACAAATCAAAGAAAATATTATTCCATTTACCAATACACACAATCCTGGAGTAACCAAAATTTTTCACGCTAAAAAGAATTACCGAAACAAAAGCCTCAAAAGGAGAGATTTGGTTAATGAAAACTTTTTACGAAACAGTAAACGTCATCCTAAAAAATCTTTAATAACATATCACGCGGGCAAAATTCACATCAGAGAATAATTCAGAATTCTCCTTGAAGGAATATGGAGATAAACGATGTGGAACATGTAACAACAACTTCAAATATTTAGACAATGGTTACCACATAAAATTTACAAGTGGATTTTCCCTCAAAATAAATGCAGATATGAATTGGTGAAACCAACAATTCCCTTTGCCAACGTGCAACTTTCCACAGACAGCCTATCAAACCAAAGGAACTACGCAAGATTCTACTGAGTAAGCATCTGGAAATATATGGAGACGGCAAATTCAAGCCCTTTCCCTTCTACAAATGTTCAACGGCTGACCCAAAGTTCCGAAGGCAACGGAACTCCTTTTTTTATCAAAAAATTCTTACTAAACGTTTTAAACAAAAGGAAGGATAATATTTGAGAACACTTTAAATCTGAACAAGTTATGGACACTATTTCACTTAGTTAACTCATACAGGTACTGTACCTAGCTACCTTTCCAAAAAATACGGCAAATGCGAGTACCTTTCCAAAAAATAAGGCAAATGCGAGTACTTGAAAACTCAAGTTTGACCTTCTCCAAGTGTATCATTTTGTATAAAATTAATTAACATTGGGTCGAGGCATGATTTCCTTCTAAACTGGACTTGGACTTTTTGGGTTTCTCTTATAGTTTATAACCGTGGATTTACTTGCTTAAGAATCACTTTTTCAATCCTCTGTTAGATGTTACAATGTTTTGTGCTTATAATAGCCTCTGCCCATAATCATTATCGCCCACCCTTATCGGCTTCTCTTAGGATGATTGAATTGTCGTTCTTGAGTGTTAGTACAACTTGCTTTTCTTCTTTACGAAGGTTCTGTTTGCATTTACGGATACTGAGAAGGAATTTGGAAATTGCGTCTCTATATGTATCTAAATGTTTGTTACTCCCTCTGTAAGAAGTGAAGCAGGATTTATTTCTGACAATTGGCTCATCATTTATATTCTTACTGCTGAAGAGGCGGAGGTGGCGACTAAAATGTTTAATGTCTGCTTTTAGCTCTAGAGACTAGAGGTGGGTTTATGAGTAAATTTGAAACCTTTCAATAAAAGACTCATTTCAGTTTTTTTTTAAGTTTCTCTTTGCTACATTTATAATTTTAAGGTCTATATATTCCGTGGCTTTATTAAAATTATTTGTTTCTTCGTGTCCGGGGCCCAGTTGTAGTATGTTCTCCCTAAAAAAGGAGTTGTAGTATTGTATCATCATTTTATGTTTCTGAAGTTCATGTTTCTTCTTAGGCGAGGGAATGGGTTATGTTTGTTTATGTGTCATCACATATAGGGTCTGTCTTCTCATCTTCTATGCTTGTTAAATCATTTGGGATATTTGGAATTGTTAGACGTAAATTGTGGATTTCTAAAGCTTCCATGATGTTTATTTGTATTACGATTTCTGTGTTGTCCGTATTTTTCTTGCCTTTCTCCCCATGTATTCATTCCTCTAGGGTATTTGGTATCATGAGTTGCTGGCTGTCTTCTATATTTTGTAGGATTGTTTATGGTAGAGTACGAGTTTCTAATTTGCATTTGAGATGATCTGGAGACCATCTCCGTATCTGTTTTTGGACAATTAGAAGTTTGATACCTTTGTCTGGTTCTTCTTGTGTCAGTGTCCATGCTTGTTTTTGATTTTTCTGTATTTTTGTTGTTGTTGTTGTGGTTCTGTTCTCATAATGGCTTTTTCGTAATTAATGAATCACTCCTGTTGCTTTCCCCACATCTTTTGGGAATCATTCCTCTTCCCGTTCGGTGTCTTCTTTCCATAATTACTGTAATTTGTTTTTTTACTTTAATTATCAATTTGTTCCGAGATTTCAGCAAACATGACTACATCAATTGTTTTGAATTTTTCTTTATATCATAGTTTTCGTGATTGAAAAAGAAATAGTTCTGCTTCCTGACGGCATAATACCAAGTTTGTGCGTATCGTTGTTTCTTCTAGCTTTTCAACTTTCATTTCTCTGATGAGGAATTTTCTGATGGGGATTGGGTTTTCTTTGTTTCGCAAATTACGGTAGGTGTTGGCTATGTTGTTACAACGAATGCTTTTCCAATATGCATGTTTGCGTTGATTCAGAAGTTTATTCTAGAGTTGTGGTTTCAATGGATTTCGTCTTTGCAGATCAACTTTTGTTTCTTCCTCGTAAATTTTCCTCTGAGATAAGGGTGGTTCATTGACAGAGTTTGTGACCTTGGTTCTTATCTTCAGATTATATTTAAGTAGTGTACCTTGTTGCATGAATATCAATCACAACATTATCTGTTATAGTAAAATTTGTGCCGAGTTTCTGAGATAAGTAACTTCAATTAACTATATATTTGTGAGGAGTTCTTCCACGGAAAGATCGACTTAGTTGAAATTACTTATCAGAGAACTCGACGCAATTTTTACCACTACAGATAAAACTGAATGATATTCATGCACAAAGTACACTCCTTAAATATAATCTAACGATAAGAACCAAGGACAAAAACCCAACCAATGAACCTCTTTATCTTAAAGGAAAATTTACGAAGCATAAACAAAAGTTGATATACAAAGGCGAATTCATTGAAACCACATCTCTGGAGTATATATATATATATATATATAATATATATATATATATATATATATATATATATTATATATATATATATATATATATATATAGGTGTACAAAGGTTGAATGTAGATTCGTCCTTTAATTGGAGGTTTTCAAAAAAGATTTCTAATGTTGATTCTTCTTACTTTGCTGGGAGTTTACTGGCGTAAATTTGAGAAGATATGAAAGTAGTACTTGTATATAAAATATGATGAATTTATGGAATGAAGTTCCATAAATCCCATCAAATTTGTTAAAAATGGAGGAAACAAGTTGTTAAAATTTATAAGAAATTTAATTCTTTCAGACGATCGTTTCGTACAGAGATATAATAATAACATAAATTCATGACTGAATAAAATTAAATGGATATCAATTTGAAGAATGTTTATCTGAAGCACGTCATTCGCAAACTCACAAACGAGTATGACGTGGTTGCATATACCTTGTTTGGTCAATTACTTTATGTTGTCTATTTAGTTGCGTTGAGTGTAGACATTTCGGCCTTTCCATCTTTGACCCAACGAAAGAGAGAGAGAGAGAGAGAGAGAGAGAGAGGAGAGAGAGAGAGAGAGAGAGAGAGAGGGGGACACACAACCACTTGGTTGGTACTCATTTTCAGCTGAGTGCAGTGGAACAAATTAGAATGTAGTGCCTTGCACAAGTACACAATGTGCCGCTTGATCCAGGGAGCTGGATGTTAACCGAGAAGAAGAAGAAGAAGAAGAAGAAGAAGAAGAAGAAGAAGAAGAAGAAGAAGAAGAAAAAGAAGAAGAAGAAGAAGAAGAAGAAAGGAAGAAGAGAAAACAGAGAAGAGAGCAAAATTAAGGTGGCTGAGAAGAAGGAAGGGTATTCATTATTTACTACGGTGAAGGTCACCGTTGGTTCGCTTCCAGTGTTGAATTCAACCACGTTTGTGAATCTGATTCAGAGAGGGATGGGGGTCTGTTCAGCTGACGTGCTACAGATACACTACATAAATTCGAGGTTTCCAGTATTGAATAGCGGCAATTCTATATGAGGTGGGTGCTATAGCCTTATGGGTTTATTAATGCGTCTTCAATAACTGAGAAAATACGAATGACTTAACGCTCGTATTCTTCAGCAAAACTTGATGGTGCAATAACAGATGTGTGAGTTTTTAAATGTTTGAGAATTAACGTGTTTAGCATCTTGTTTTCCCTGACAAGAAATGTCATTAACACGAATGAGTCTTATGAAAGTAATCTTTATATATAAAAGTGAAGTTGTGTGTCTGTCTCCTACGATTTAGATTCCTAACTACTCCCACATTTTGCGGTGCAGTTTAACCAAAACAGGGTATCTTATAGTCGTCATTCATATCGAGCCCTTCTGGGTATTAGCGCGCGTCTACGATGAGTCTACGATTTTAAAAAACATTTACCATCATTTTTTTCCATTTTAATGCATTTTTTTCGCTATTATATAAGGGAAGTAACCTCTAAAAATGTCTACGAGGAGTCAACGATTTAAAAAAAAATTTACCATCATTTTTTTTCCCATTTTTAATGCATTTTTTGCTATATTTTGGCTATAACTCTCTAAAAATGCTTATATAGTTATTTCCCTTACAAACCCGAGCAACGCCGGGCGATACTGCTAGTTTTAATATAATACGATATTCTTTAAGGTTCCTGATATCACGAAGGTTAGTCTACACTTACAGCTCAACGCTTTAAGACTTAACATAAAAACTCCTTTATGTCCGTCATTACGAGGAGAATAACAAGGCGGCGAGATGGCAGAAACGTTAGCACACCGGGTGAAATGCGTAGCCGTATTTCGTCTGCTTTACGTTCTGAGTTCAAATTCCTTCCGCCGAGGTCGACTTTGCTTTTCATCCTTTCGGGGTCGATTAAATAAGTACTAGTTACGCACTGGGGTCGATATAATCGACTTAATCAGTTTGCCTGTCCTTGTTTGTCCTCTCTGTGTTTAGCCCCTTGTTGGTAGTAAAGAAATAGGTATTTCGTCTGTCTTTAAGTTCTGAGTTCAAATTCCGCCGAGGTCAACTTTACCTTTCATTCTTTCGGGGTCGATAAATTAAGTACTAGTTGCGTACTGGGATCGATCTAATCGACTGCCTCCCCCTCCTCGAAAATTTCGGGCTTTGTGCCTAGACAAGAAAAGATTATAAGGAGAATAATGAAGATGTAAGTAAACTGTCGTCTTAGCCCTTTAGCATCCAGATTATTCTGTTAAAAGAAATGCTTATTTATCCAGAGTGTTTAGAGTTAATCTTATATTATCTCGTAGCTTCAAGATTTCGATGATGTGATTGCTTATTTTTGGGATGACATTATAGGGTAGGTGTTAAATACCAGGCCTGGCTGGTTTGAATGTAAACAGGCAGAATAATTGTGCCTGATCTGGCCGTTTTAAACGCTGGAGGGAAGGTATGGGTGTACGAGGCAATTGCCATGAAGCCCGATTGGTTTTGGGGCCCAATTCTGATCTATGTAAGCTGTGAATGTTATCAATAGATAAATACTACAAGGCCTTGTGCATTGATTTGTCTGGGGGCCTATAATCCTGCTAAGTTTGCCCTGTATACGATTTATTATGCCAATCCAAGGCTGTGAGCTGGCAGAATCGTTAGCATGCCGAGAAAAATGCTTAGTGGCATTTCGTCCATCTTTACGTACTGAGTTCAAATTCCGCCAAGGTCGACTTTGTCTTTCATCCTTTTGGGGTCGTTAAATTAAGTACCAGTTGAACACTGGAGTCGATGTAGTCGGCTTATCTCCCAGCTTCCCCAAATTGCTGTAAAAATTTTAAACCATTTATGCCAATCCTTACCAATCTTCTCACAATTGCATTTTTCTGAAACTATATCGCTCTCAATCCTTTTAATATTCTTTCCTTTGTCCTTTTACTATTTCAGCCATTCGACTACGACCATGCTGAGTTACAGTATTCATGAGATTTTAGCTGATTACATCAATCCCAGGGCTTCGTATGGTAATTATATCATTGCTCTTGTACCGAACCCATAACAAACTGACCTAGGCATGAGAGAACGTAACTGGGACAGTTATTAACTAACAAATATTTGCATCAAAATGAGCACAAGGTAAAATTAATTCCTCGGAACAGTAACATTTACTCTCAGTGAAAATAAATACACTTGTTGACTCGAATAAAAGAGAGAGAGAAAAAAATAATAAAGTTGATAATTTTGTATGAAGGCGTTCATTATTTTGTTAGCTATTTGCAACCTCATTGTGTATTTTCATCTGCACAAGACACATTTGACAGAAATTTAGAGGAAATTCTTCATAATGGAAGCACTCCGTCGGTTACGACGACGAGGGTTCCGGTTGATCCAATCAACGGAACAGGCTGCTCGTGAAATTAACGTTAAGTGGCTGAGCACTCCACAGACACGTGTACCCTTAACGTAGTTCTCGGGGATATTCAGTGTGACACAGAGAGTGACAAGGCCGGCCCTTTGAAATACAGGTACAACAGAAACAGGAAGAAAGAGTGAGAGAAAGTTGTGGTGAAAGAGTACAGCAGGGATCACCACCATCCCCTGCCGGAGCCTCGTGGAGCTTTAGGTGTTTTCGCTCAATAAACACTCACAACGCCCGGTCTGGGAATCGAAACCGCGATCCTACGACCGCGAGTCCGCTGTCCTAACCACTGGGCCATTGCGCCTCCCTCTTCACAATATTTGCACTTGGTGCCTATCTTTGTCATATTTGTGGATCTACACATTTCCCAACTGTATCTATGGTGAAAGTGAAACGTAACAGTTTTAAACAGGAATCGAAATCGGATCTCTGTCTCAGCTTGTTGGTAGTTCACTTTTGCACTTTTGTTTACCACAGAAGTATAGGTAAGTATAAAATGGTACTCTGCTTACAATAGTAAATTATCATATTGAAAGTTCTAATAAGGAATCGAAAAAATGATCTAAGGAGATTGCTTATCTGAATAAACAAATATCCACACATCTATTATTGCAAGATCGATTTTTTTGCTTCACAATGCCAATACTAAGTCTTTTATCTTTTATTGAAAGATAAATTATTGAAAGCACATAAATCAAATATATTTACTTCTAGTCTCTATGAACTGGTAAAGCAACTGTTTTGATATATTATTCTTTTATTTACACATCAGCTTTGCGCTTTTATTCAAGTTAACTGAGGCTCTCTGGTAGTGGCCACTGTTCCTAGGAATTCCTTTTACAATTCTAGACTTCATCTTTAGTGAATGTTTACTGGTTAGTAGTTAGATGGTAAATAAGAATGTTGATAATATTTCAGTGAGATGGAATACAAGGTTAGTTAGACAAGTGTTTAATGTCTGCATGAAAGCAACCCTGTATTCCAATTTTGGTTCATATGAGGAAGTTATAAACAATAGCATCTCGTCTTCTAATCAAACAATGTGAAACCTCTCTTTTCATTAACTTGTTCGGGATATGCTTAATAACCAATGAATAAAAATTCAACTGTATGATATAAGGAGATTACAGAATGATCGATTATTTCAACAGAAAGAAATCACAAAAGACCTGAAAATACTATTATTGTATTGCTGAAGCAAGTTGTAACTGGACATCGATCTGGGATATGTATAAGCGATTGATCGCATGGATAAGATATTAGTCTACTTGCTCATAGCTTGCGAGATCAAATCCGTCTCTGAGTGTGATACTTTATCAGCCATTGTTTCATCTCGCCTAATTACGAGTAGACAATGTTTGTTTTTCATGTGGAATACTGGCAATGGTCTGGTCAAAACAGAGTTGGCTTATATAAATTACAGTAATATGTTGTTCTGAGTTCAAACCATGACGGAGTAGAATTATAATTTAATCTCTCCAAAGTTGGAGTAAGTAATATATGTATACTAAATGTTTATAATCTTTCGTTACAGCAAACCAAAATTAAAAAGAAATTAATTTGTTGTTAGTATTATTTTCGGCAACTAATCTTTTCTCTGTAATATCTTTTCTGCGTGCGCAGTTGCAAAACGTGTATATATTTCTTTACTGCCCACAAGGGGCAGTAAAGAGGGGACAAACAAGGACAGGCAAAGGGATTAAGTCAATTACATCGACCCCAGTGCGAAACTGGTAATTTATTTATCGACCTCGAAAGGATGAAAGGCAAAGTCGAATTCGGCGGAATTTGAACTCAGAACGTAACGACAGACGAAATACCTATTTCTTTACTACCCACAAGGGGCTAAACACAGAGAGGACAAACAAGGACAGACAAACGGATTAAGTCGATTGTATCGACCCCAGTGCGTAACTGGTACTTATTTAATCGACCCCGAAAGGATGAAATGCAAAGTCGACCTCGGCGGAATTTGAACTCAGAAGGTAGCGGCAGACGAAATACCGCTAAGCATTTCGCCCGGCGTGCTAACGTTTCTGTCAGCTCGCCGCCTTCAAAACGTGTATAGTGTACGTGACAACAGATGTTCAACTTAGTAGGGAAATAATTCCATCAAAATAGTGTACTATGATACCAACTCACGAGCTAGAGATATCGATAATTTATTCAACTATTCACCACAACTCTAGTAAAAGCAGGATGTCTCAGAATTAACTATCTATTTCAATGTAATCGGGCAAATTAAAAAAAAAACTGACAGATTTATGTTTATTACTTAATAATGATGCCAAAACAAATCTTATATAAAAATGGCAATCTCTGTCTGTCTGTTACCATCTTGTTGCCTATACCAGCGAACCAATCTTCACGAAATTTTGCATATATGTTAAACTAACATCCATTTAAATTATAGGTTAATTGAATTTCGATAAAAGTCGATAATAGGCTCCCTACGGGGTTTGGGCTATCACATGATAAAAGGAGAAGGGTGCAAAGAGTGATACATTGAATGAAATCTGGTGGCATAATGAGGATGGCTGATACCAGGGAAGAGGAGGAAACAGGAAGGGAATGTGAGAGAGAGAGAGAACGAGTGTCATGAATACAGTGGGAGAGAGAGAATGTGTTTACCGAAGGGAACAGCGAATTTTAATACTTTGCTCTTCAATTAATACCTATCACTTAACGCATACGCTTTAGTGAATTAACTTTTACAATATGCCCAACAACAGATGTTAAATTTAAGAAGTGAAAGGTAAATTGTTTTTATGTCTGTTTCTAAATCACCGTATTAAGATTTATTAAAACTTTAAGGAATGAAACAATAACACGAAAGATAAGGTCTTTAATGTTTTTCTATAGATGAATAGCCCGTCGTTGTCAGACAGTTTTTACAATAGAATGTCTTATATAAACTTTTGTTTATTCCCCGATCAGGACAGACTTGTGCTAGTTTTCGCAAAAGAGATGACACAAGAGATGTCATCTCTTGTGAAAGGTAGAAGAGTCCAGTTTGCTGGACATTGTTGTAGGGCTGAAAAAGAGGTAATTTCTACTCTTCTCCTCTGGAAGCCATCTACTCGCAATACCAGAGGGCGCACACTCTCCTACCCTGATGTAATCTCCAGGGATACAGGCATCCAGCAACAGGACCTCCATAATGTCATGATGGACCGTGAAGTCTGGCGTAGCATGGTAAATTCCAATGTCTCGACCACGGTCGAACAATGATGATGATGATTTCGCAAAAACGAAAAAAAAAAAAAAAATTCTTGACGATCTTTTTCCTTTTAAAATTATTTACATATTTGTTCGACCGTTTCCCATGGTTTTATTCATTAAAACTTATTAAAACTTCAGAAGTTCTTACAACTTTGGTCTTCATAATGCTTTGCTTTCGTTTGTTTAATAAAAATTCTTCGTAATAATTTTGCTTTCATTTTGTGATAGACAGCTATCATGCAGAAAATGCCTACTTCCAAATCTTGTTCTCTGATTAGGTAAAATTGATTTAACTTTAAACCCCAATAACATTTTACTTCAATTTTTCTGGAACAAATACATAACAAAATCGGATTTAACGTGGAAAATTATTTCAATATACCAAATTTGAAAATTTTCAAGTAATTTTAAAATTTCACAAATCATTTGTTTATTTATGCTCCAGAGAGCAAGACCAAAAATGTAGTCTATCAAGAGGCTCTGCAAAATTGATAATAATCAACCATCAATCATTTGTTTCATAGTCATACATCGTCAATCCTCTCATCTTTCTAGCCATCCACCAATTCAACTTTGATATTACCTTACCATTACAATCAATCAATTCTATGATTCAACTGTATTATTTGCCAGTATTTGTAAACCTATTCCACGTCACCGTGTACTTGTGAATCTATTTGCAATTTAAATGGGAACTGAACAGGGAACAGGATAGGACATGAAACAGTGTAATGGGAACGGGAACTGGAAATAACCCTCGCTTTTCCGAGTATTGCCGGGTAATTCAGCTAGTGGATTTATAAATCTTACGTCAAAACTTTACTGCAAATGTTCATCATGAGCGCCATCTGTATCCCTATAAGTTTCAAATCCATCCTTAGCGTTGCGAAGTACATTTTGAAGCATTTTAAGAGTTATCTCCCGCACTACTATCTGAATGCATTCTTTAAGTCCAGCTAAACTATTTGCTCCATCTTGAAAAATGAAGTTAAAGAAAATTATTGTAACCAACTTGGAAAAGATCTGTCGTGGACAAACGCGTGGGATCCGACAGGAATGAAAATAGAATTATAAAGCAATTATACAAATTATACAAATTATAAACAAAATTGAAAATTTATACACATTTTACACATATTAAACATGATAAACATAAATAAAAATGAGATTTTTAAAAAATACCAATTTCACTGAAATAAATAGCAAATTCTAGGACAGCCTGTATAATGTGCATGTAATGTGGCGGCAGATGTTTTTGACACACAAACACACACACACACACACACACATATGATTACATACTTATATACGCACACGTGTGTACGTATGTATGCATGCATGTATGTATGTATGTACGTATGCATGTGTGTGTATATATGCATGTATGTATGTGTATATATGCATGTGTGTATATATGCATGTATGTGTGTATGTTTGCATTTATGTATTTACACACATATATATTTGCATACAAACATGCATATACACACACATATATATATGTACATATACAAAAGCGCACGAGCGCGCGCCCACACACACACATCTGTCATAATACCAATTTCTGAAAGGCTTGATAAAGTCATCTGCAGTAACCTCAATATTCATGGAATGGAGATCAAGACAGACAAAGTGAACTTAACAGCCTGAACCAGACTAATACAAAACTGCAGAATTATTTCATGTTTTCTTCTCCAGTATTTCTTTACCTTGTACTGTTGCGTTTGCATCCTAAAAGTCCTGCTCTGAAGAAGGTAACGAGGTAACGGCATTACACCTGCATTCCCTGTTCTTCAGTTTTTACAAATATTGATTTCAACTTTTAGCACAAGGCCAGCAATTTTAGAGGAGGGGGTAAGTCGGTTACTTAACTGGTACTTATTTTATCGACCTCGAAAGGATGAAAGGCAATGTAGACTTCGGTGGGATTTGAACTCAGAACATAAAAGACGGACAAAATGCCGCTTGGCGCTTCGCCCTGCGTGCTAACGATTCTTTCCACCTCGTTGTCTTTAGTTTTTACAAATATTAATAAGTGATTAAGCATACTAATTTATTGATAAATGATTTATCATTAAGCGCAGACAAGCATCTGACATCAACTACCACAGCATTGCGAGCCAAATATATTTATGAGAAACCTCGGCACCTGGAGGAACAAGCCGATATCGTCTTGTTGTTGATGATGATGATGATGATGATGATGATGGCGGCGAGCTGACAGAATCGTTAGTACGCGGGGAAAAATGCTTAGCAGTATTTCGTCCGCCGTTACGTTCTGAGTTCAAATTCCGCCGAGGTCGACTTTGCCTTTCATCCTTTCGGGGTCGATAAATAAAGTACCAGTTACGCACTGGGGTCGATGTAATCGACTTAAGCTCTTTGTCTGTCCTTGTTTGTCCCCTCTGTGTTTAGCCCCTTGTGGGTAGTAAAGAAATATATATTTATGAGAAACTTAACGATACAGTTAACTCAAAACAGAATACCATTTGAGTTTTTATGGAGAAGCAAAAGGCTGTCGTGAGCAACTTTAATGTCTCCATGCTACCACATTCTGAACCTCATAAAACATCTGTTGCAATATGAAATATTCCCTTCGTCTTTTTATACATTTGATACTAATTTTTTCTTCAAAATCTTTCTTCCAGAGTTTCGATAAATACAGTAGTAATTAAGCAATAATAAATCTTTGAACGAGGTATAAACAGTAGCTGCACGACAATGTGAAGTATATTTGCCACTGAAATGTGGCAAGATGTTCTCCTGGGGCTACAAGCTACAGTAGCATCCGCCCTTAGTGGTTAGCCACATTTAAGTGACAAATATACTTCACATTATAGTAGTAATTGTTTCTGATATGTATGTGTGTGTGTTTGTGTGTCTGTGTTTGTCCCCTAGCATTGCTTGACAACCGATGCTGGTGTGTTTACGTCTCCGTCACTTAGCGGTTCGGCAAAAGAGACCGATAGAATAAGTACTGGGCTTACAAAGAATAAGTCCCGGGGTCGAGTTGCTCGACTAAAGGCGGTGCTCCAGCATGGCCTGCAGTCAAATGACTGAAACAAGTAAAAGAGTAAAAGAGTATATATATATATATATATATATATATATATATATATATATATATATATATATGTACATATACAAAAGCGCACGAGCGTGCGCACACACAAATCTGTTATAATACCAATTTCTGAATAGAAATTAATTT
>NC_042998.1:10137894-10165394 GCF_006345805.1 Octopus sinensis
AATATTGCTGGAGTAGGAAATACAGAATATCTTAGAGACTAAGTAATTCAGATACGATCCACGTGGAACTGGAACTGAATATTGCTATTAGTAGAGTTCTAGTTTCGACTGTTGACTGAATTGCTGACTGAAAATCAGGTCAGAAAATTAGGGCATGCATTAGATATGGATGGAAGCACTCCGTCGGTTACGACGATGAGGGTTCCGGTTGATCCGAATCAACGGAACAGCCTGCTCGTGAAATTAACGTGTAAGTGGCTGAGCACTCCACAGACACGTGCACCCTTAACGTAGTTCTCGGGGATATTCAGCGTGACACAGAGAGTGACAAGGCCGGCCCCTTGAAATACAGGTACAACAGAAACAGGAATTAAGAGTGAGAGAAAGTTGTGGTGAAAGAGTACAGCAGGGATCACCACCACCCCCTGCCGGAGCTTCGTGGAGCTTTTAGGTGTTTTCGCTCAATAAACACTCACAACGCCCGGTCTTGGAATCGAAACCGCGATCCTATGACCGCGAGTCCGCTGCCCTAACCACTGGGCCACTGCGCCTCCACGCATTAGATATACTGTACGCATGATTAGAAACATTCAGTTGTAAAGATGGTTCTGTGGTTAAGAAGTTCGCTCAGCAACCTAATGGTTTTGGGTTCAATTCCGCTGAGTGACATCTTGACTAAGTGTCTTTTATTATAGTCTCATGTCAAATAATGAATTAGGAATGAAATTTGACTGTATGAACTGTACGGAAGCCCATCATATATATGGTTCAAATGTACAGAAAACAAAAGACAGAGGCAGGTGAGGGAACAACAAACAGGTATACTAGTTTGATGTTCGGGGAAAAATGGAAAAGTCTTTGATGTTTTGAGCCAATACTCTTTGACAGAAAAGGATGAATGGAAAAGATGGAGAAAAGAGAAAATTAAAAACAAAAACAAAAAAAAAAAGAAAAAGAAAAAATCCCCCAGAAAAATGCGTGTCCCGAAACTTGGCAGTTAAATACGAAACTAAACTAAAATGAAATAAAATACTGGCTCCGATATGATCATAAATAAAAGAAAATATAAAAAAAAAACATTAAGGGAACAACACATCAAATCGCATTTTAATTTTAATGGAAAATTTTAATGTTTATCTGAGAGAAAAATGTCTTAATGTGTTTTCTTCATTATTCCATTTTCCCTGCCTCTTTTTTCTTTTAAATTCTTGTCTTTCTTTCCTTCTCCATTGATCCATCCAATCGAATGCTTTCACATCCAGACTATTCTACGCATCCATATTGTATTTCGTCACATAACAATAATACTTTATTATTTAACTTCGTCCGAATGCACACAAAGTCAATTTGATGGAGAATAATGATGTTGTTGTTGTTGTTGTTATTAGTGATAATGGTGGTGGTGGTGGTGATGGTGATGGTGGTGGTAATGATAGTGGTGGAAAAATAACTAAGAATTATGATGATGATGATGATGATGATGATGATGATGATGATGATGATGCTGATAGCAACGAGTATGATGGGGTGCACAAAGTCAATTTGATGGAGAATAATGATGTTGTTGTTGTTATTGGTGATAATGGTGGTGATGATAATGGTGGTGGTGGTGGTGGTGGTGGAAAAATAACTAAGAATTATGATGATGATGATGATGATGCTGATAGCAACGAGTATGATTGGGGTGGAAATAAGTGGATGGTGTTTACGGTCATTAGAGCAGTGTGGTTGGAGTGACAAGGAGATGGCAATTATGGATTGCAGCATTTCAAGATTCCAATTATATATATATAGCTGGCGTCATCAGTTAAAGAGCGGATAGAGCATTCCCCACCCATCCCCCATCCCACACACGCACGCACACACATACACATACACACTCACACAAACACACACATCAATAAATAAACAGTAAATAGCATTGTAGTTTAGAAATGTGGAATATTTTAGATACTCAGGCTGAAAGGAAAACAGAAAGAGTTTTCTTAGTAAAAATGAACAAACAATATATATAAAAAAAAAACGACAAAAATTCAATAGTAACAACAAAAGCAATTATTATTCCTCGTTTTCGAATACTAGTTGCGTAGAAAAATCATTTCTTTCTCCCACCTACTTTTTGCAGTTAGACGTTCTGCAGTGAAATTAGAATTTCCATTTTATACATGGCTTTTGTTGATTGACAACGTGTAGAATATTTCATCTTTGTAATTTGTACAATGACTTCAATAATAAAAAAAATAATAATCCCTTTTCTGTGTGACTAAGGAAATATTTGCTTCCATTTGAATTGAAAATTTGTTGAATTATTTTCCATTTGATTGCTGAATAAGATTTTTTTTACTTGGAGTAAGTGTCTTAAACATTAAATTTAAACATTCAGAACTCTATATTTTGGACGCTTGTTAAATACAAACTCCTTTCTTACTCTCATTCCTTTTATTAATTCAATGCGTAGAAAATTTTAGAGTTCCTTTTTGTGTGTGTGTGTGTACTCCACATGAGAAAACCAACCTTGTTGACACTTACAAACAATTTTTGAATTTTCGTCTACTTTTAAACGGAAATTGAAATTTTCTTTGAAAAATATATTCGACTGTTGAGTAAACTATCTTTTAATTTGCTTTTATTTGTCAGGATGGTTGTTAAATAAGAGATTGTCCTTCAAACGTATTTTTGGCGGATTGTTGAATAAGAAAATTTCCTTGAAAACATTGTTTTTTAAGAAAGGATTTTCTATAAAAATAAAAAAAAATGGTTTTTAATTTTTATTTTTTATGACTAGCTAAATAAAAAGAAAAAAAAATTCCATTCACGACCATTGATAATATTATTTATCCTTCCGGCTAGCGGTTGAATCAGTTTCATCCTTAATATTGCAATTATTATTATTATTATTATTATTATTATTATTATTATTATTATTATTGTTATTGTTGTTGTTGTTGTTGTTGTTGTTGTTGTTGTTGTTGTTATTTTACTCAGGGATCCCGAATAAGGGATTTCATAACTTTGGTTGGGTTCATATAAAATATTTCCATTTCTAACGGGATGTAGTTGTTCTTTTTAATATTTTTTTCATTAGCAGATTGTAAGATATTGAAAAAAAAAAAAAAAAAAAAGGAAAAAGAATTCCTTTATTCAAAAATATTTTTCGGCTGATTGTTGAATAAGAAACTTTTATTTAAAAAAAAAATCATTCTTTCTCCAGTCAATATTTGAAGATAAAACCATCTTTATTTTTTTCGGCTGACGGTTGTTTGGAAAAAGTTAATTTCATTCAAAAATATTTTTCGGCTGATTGTTGAATTAGAAACATCCATTAAAAAAAATCATTCTTTCTCCAGTCAATATTTGAGGATAAAAAACATCTTTATTTTATTCGGCTGATGGTTATTTGGGAAAAGTAATTTTCAACTGATAAGCAGATGGAAATTAATTTTAACAAATAGGTTATTTAATCTTGGGCTATGTTTGTTAAAAAAACAGTCATAAGTCAGGTAAAAAGGTCGCCTTCTAAATTGTTGAATAAGTGGTATTTCTAAAATATTTAAATTATTCTTCATTCAAAATCAAATTACCAATTTCTGGATAAGTAAAAGAATTAAAACTATTATCAATATTGTTGTTGTCGTTCGCTTTGAACTGTCACGTTTTACTGAGTTCTATGTTAAAGATATTATTTTCTAGGATTAACTTACGGAAACTTTTTAAAATATTTTTTTCAACGAAGGAACCTCGGAATCATTTGGGCGTCTACCTCATTACATGGAGCTGAAGGAAGGAAGCACTGTTTGTAACATTATTAAACTATCTCACATTTTGACAATTGTAATTCTTAAACATTGCAAGATGGCTGCCTCAGAAATGGCAGAAAGTGGTGCAAGCCAATATGGCGATAACACTTAACGTAAACTTATTCGTAAAAGGAATAACATTAGAAAGAAAAATAATTCAAAAATCAAAACCACACACACACATACACATACGCATATATATATATATATATATATATATATATATATATATATATATATATATAATATATATATATATATGTGTGTGTGTGTGTTGTGTGTGTGTGTATGTATGTACGTACGTATGTGCACACATACATATGTATATATGTATGAATATTTATATCCTCACAAGTCTTACAACCATTGTTGCAAAACGTTTAATGTTGTATGATGGACAGTTGTGGCCAAGCCATATTTTCTTTAAAAGAATATTTGTTTAGAAAGGCTCTCTTTTAAATAAGAATGTTGTTCATTTTGTTTTTCCTTTTTGTTACTGGCTAAATAAAAAAAAATGTCTATTTACGATCATTGATAACATTTTCCGTATTATCGGCTGGCGGTTGAATCAGATTCACCCTAAATAATGCAATTATTATTACTATTATTATTATTATTATTATTATTATTATTATTATTATTATTATTATTGTTATTGTTATTGTTGTTGTTGTTGTTGTTGTTGTTTTCGCTGAACGGACATATATTACAGGCTTCAGATGAAAAAGTAAGTATATTTAATTATTTCTTTTCCTATTTTTTTCCCAGGAGAAAGGCTTTAAGATGTTTGAGCATCAACTACATTATCTTGGAGAGAACAAAATATGGCGCAATGTGCCCAGCCCTGGGGGGAAGAGAAGGATACGGTAACAACGATTGATATAGTGGCAAATAAACCTCAGCGAAATTTTGAAAAATATGTTGACAATTTTGTAAGAAGAAATCGGATTTTAAAATATGGCAATTGCTCAGGTATCTATGTTTTTAAACACAGACATTCCTACATTTACAAACATAAGTGACGGAAGCATAAACATTTACAACGACAATAACAACAGCATCACATGTTTTGCCTGTTTGAGAAACGTGTGTCACAGATCAGCTCCAGAAAAATGCCAATTTGGGCGAGGTGTGTTACAAATGCTAGTGCTTCCTTGCCCGAAGAAGAAAGTAGCACACTCCCATTTTTCGAAAAATGGATGGGCTTCCATATACCTTCAAAGAAACAGTGAAAAGAGAACCGGAATGATGTGTAGCAAGATGTACTCCATCGGCCAGACTATAGCGTATGGAAGTGTATGCTAGTTCCATAATACTGAGAATGAAGGCAGAAACAAAAGAAGATGGCTCGCTTCACACATGTCCAAAGGGTCGCACAGCAATAAATGGGAAGAAGTTATACAAGAATCACAGTCAATTACATTTGTAGAGACGTTGACATATGGCATTTTGTCATCTTTGCGCTACAGTACAGGGCAAGCACGAAAGTAATACGAGTCAACATGTGCGTCAGTATGGCCTTCATAAACATGCAGGTCACATTGAATCCCGAAAACCACAATGTTGATAACAAGACTAGTAGTGCAGCTCCTAAAGGCCAAGCTGTGGGTCTCTTCACGTTTTGGTTTAGACCGAAAATGCTCGGGGATAATTTTGGAGAACCCAGTTTCCAGAAAGTGTCTGGAGTCATGCAATCTAATTCTAACTAGGTGGAAACTTTTTCCTCGTGTGTCTCTGTGTGTGTACGCTTTGCTCTCATTTGTATTTATTTGTACAATTTTGCTAAAAGAAATCTTGACATCTCTTAATATATTGTATTACTTTCACCCTACCCTGTATGTATGTATGTATGTATGTATGTATGTATGTATGTATGTATGTATGTATGTATGTGGGTATGTATGTATGTATGTATGTATGTATGTATGTATGTATGTATGTGTGCATGCAACTATCTATCTATGTGTTTGTTCGTTTGTTTGCATGTATATCCCTTCACATTTTGTAACTGCGTTTGTATTATAAAGTTTAATATTGTATAACAAGTTTAATATTAAATAATTTCCTTGTGGCCCATAAAAGCTTATTATTCTTGTTGTAGTAGTAGTAGTAGTAGTTGTTGTTGTTGCTTCTGCTGCTGCTATTATTACAAATCTTTATTATCATTATCCTTATTACTATTGCAACTGTCTCAAAATTATAATCCTTACTTTTGTAATCGCATTTTTAGATAATTCTTATCATGTTAAATACTTGGGAAAAATTTTTTGTTTTGACTGTTGTCACCTATACATAGGATCACATTAATATATATATATACCATATCCAAATGCTATAGTTCAAACAATACCTCCACAATTAGAGTAATGGTAATTAAAATATATGTCAGTCGTTCTACAATATCTTTAAATTTCATCTTTTAAATTGTGAATTGGACTGGGAGATCACAGTCTTTCATTTTTTCGTCCCATATCTGGTCAAAATCTTCGTTCTGAGCTACAGTGAACCAGTTTTTCCAATCTCCGACTTGACCTGAAAAAATTAATTTAAAAAAAAATCAAAAGAGAAAAATAATTGGAAAACAAACATCAAGCTTGGTTTAAAACTCGAAATAGACAAACTAAAAAGAACAAAAAACAAACAAACAAATGAATAATCTGACTCATTTATCGTTGTGTATGTTCTATTTAAAATAGTATTTAAAAAAATAGAACGACTGATAATTTTCCTTTATACTATATTTGATTTGTTTACTTATGCTGTCATCAATAATGGTGCAAAGTGTGGTGGAAAAGTTTGCTATGAGGTTTCGATGCTAAGAATAAATCACGTAGTACCTTGGACAAATACTTACACCACATTCTCGGTTCACCATTTGTAGCAGGTCAAACAACCACGGATAAGGTTCTTCAATGGCTTTCGCTTGTTGTTTATCTTTGGGCAGATCTGATCGGGCCAACCTATGCCTCAAGATATTCCAGCAGCGGCTAGCCCATCCTTTATTTACATATTATATCCAGGACTACAGTATCCAATGTGTCCTTTTATTTTTTAGAGCTGATTTTAAAAGTGAGAGGTCAAAATTTTGGAGAAACGTTTTGTTTGCATGAAGTGCACCCACATCTGACCGTAGGTCACCATATTTTCCCCATGCACGGTGTATCTAAGGTCAAGCTTTCCTTTATGAATTTTTGCTTTCATTTTGTTTAATTGCGATTTGGTTATTTTTTAGCTGGTCAACCGACCGCAACGAGGACTTAACTTTACCTCATATCTATCCAGTTTAGTGCCAGAGAGCATATCTCTGACATGCAAAATAAATAATTAAAATTAAAAAAAAAAAAAATGCATTAGATCACTATTCGTAGCCGTTGCCATGTTGTCGGTTTCCTTCCAAGATTCGGCATATAAAAAGTGGAGTCTCTGATTCAAAATCAGGCGGGAAATCTTTAACTGAGATATTTCCTACGTACAAATTCAATATTTAAAGAATAACAGATTTCAAAATGATTACCTTTTCTATAAAACGACATGTCACCACGTAACTCGAAAGGTAGCAAGTTGTGCTTCTCCGCTTTCATCTTTTTAAAGGTACATTCTTGAGCAATGGCCTGGCACAATTCATCGGAAGCTGGAATTTCAAGGAACTTTGCTATTTGCTTAGTCACTGATTTCAAGTCCTGTTTTAAAAGAAAACAATTATTATTTCGCACGGAAGACAAAAACAGTGTATATATATATATATATATATATATATATAATATTAATTAGAGACAAAATTAGAGACATTAATAATGCATACTCACACACACACACATACAATCATTCATACATAAACGTATTCACACTGCAATACTCTAACACAGAAGAGGAACAAATCCAGTAGACACAGATACTCAGCTACATACTAGAAGGTCTTGAAACCACCTGATGAATGTCCATAGAAGTGACAAGAAACGATCGTAGTGGATATCTTAATTATATTTAATTTATATAAAATTTTTTATGTATTGGATTAAGTCTTTCTTTGTTTGATTTGCATAATAGTGGTTTTGTCTCTAATTAATATTATATTATATTTTACTATATAATTGGATTCAATCCTAAATCTGATTTTTCCCTAATATTTATTATATATATATATATATATATAATATATATATATATATGGAGACAGTACGACCTGACTCCTTAGGACTCAAGCAACGATATTACATTTTCCAACTAATATTTATTGCTTATACTCTCTTAAACACTTCTTGCTATACTAACCACCCATCATGCAGAAGGAATTTGGATTATTTGCTCCACAGACACCATGTAACATATGTGTCTCCACCAAACTGTAGAAATTGTGACTGTGGGTTTGTTGGATTCGGCAGTTCATAACTACAACCTTTATGTATCTCTTGACATACGTACGGATTATTCTGTGCTATAAACGTAATAACATGAGTGTACCGTAGGAAATCGATGTTGACCTTAATGTATCGCAAAATTTATTTAGCAGAAACAAATGTCAAAATATAGACATAAAAGATTTTTCTAAAGTAACAAGGAAGTAACTTGTGTATTATGTCTCACAGTTATCTGCCTTGGATGACAGGTGGACAGCTTGAATTCTTATTATGATATGGATTTGTTTGTTTTTATTGCAGCGAATCATAAAAATATTCATCAGTGAGCAATGATTTTCAAATTAGCTTTTGTGATATAATAATAAAATGTTGCAGTCTCTCTGCCAGAGGTTCGGAACCAATTATGAAAGGTGGATTATGTGTGCGAACCCGCGAAGTGTATGCGTAAGTGTACCAGATAAAGACGAGATAAAATTTGAATTAAAGGGTCAAAGCTAGGTTACTTACCGATTTCGCGTCTTCATATGTCACCCAGAGAACATTTGATCTTCCTTTAGACCATTCCCACCAGGTTTTATTGTAGTTGAACCAGTCGCCATTAGGAACTGAAGGAAAAATAATGTTTTGTCAATAAATAGTCCCAACTTTTAATCGTTTAGCCATAGGATAAATATCAACATCTATGACCCTTTTTTAGTACTTCTGTGTTACAGAGTAAGTAAGGGAGGAGCTTATCGTCAAACTAGAGATCTGATCTTTATTCTTCAAACAGAAGGGACTCAACTAACAGCACCCTGCGACTAGATGGCTGTGTTGAACAGGGAAATGTACAAAGTTTAGAGTGAAGCTTTGGAAAAGCTTTCACTTCCTCACGTGGAAGGAAAAAGCACAGAATTCGGGAGCAAAATGTAAAAGAAATTCAAAGTTTTGGGGAAAAAAACTCTTAGGAAATCTTAATATGAAACACAGAAATACTGAAAAAAAAATTGAAAGCAAAAACACCCAATGGCTTGCCCTTTCTTTTCCCCTTGAAGCAGTGATAGACGTTCCAGAATTCCGCCAGGTTTCCTAGTCAAGAACAGGAGTGGTCCCTTCAATAGGCTTTCATACCGTTTTCGTCTCCAGCATTTCATTCATTGTCTACCTCAACCAATAGTAGAAGACACTTTACCAAGGTATCACGCAGAAATAGTAGCGAAGCCATACAGCGATGTCTGCACAAGAGCTGTATATTCAAGAAGATATTCTCCAGCATATTATAATGTTAGCCACTCTAAAAATCCCTGTCTTATTTATCTTATTGTGAATATTGATTTCCCATCCACACTGTTTGACTATTTGCTTTTGTTGCCGTAGTGTAATTTTCACATTATTTTACGAATTTTCAGGTTGTACATAATTTGGTCTATTTAAAATAGCATCTTGTTAATGTAACAGCTTGGCTTATCACCAGAAAAACAGACACTTTTAAAATGTCAAGGATAATATATGACTATTAACAACACAATAGCGTCAGTGGTTAAAACCAATGATCTTTTATTCAATGATATATTGGGTTGTCCGGAAAGTTCGTGCCGATTTTTAAAAGAAAGAAAAAGGTCAATAAATACTTGCCGTTACATTTTTAATCAACCAAATATGAACCATTTTGTTGCACATTGCGTCTCCGTCTTTCCTTTAACTTGAAAATACCCTCTTCCCAGAATTGAAGGGGTTTCATGGCAAAGAATTCATCAAGGTATCTTTTTACGTCATCCAAGGAATTGAAATTTTTACCATTAAGACTATTCTGCAGAGACCTGAATAAGTGGAAATCCGAAGGAGCAGTATCTGGTGAATATTGAGGGTGGGGTAACACATCCCAGCCAAGCTGCAACAATTTTTGTCTGGTTCCCAAAGCATCAAGTGCTGAAAGTGAACTTTCTTATCTTCCATTTTAAAGGGTTACAGAATTAACACAGGTTATAGGAACATAAACCTTCTTCCACGAAAAGTTAGCTTAAACTGTGCTCTAAATGGAGGTGTAGTCAAATCCTTTCTTATGGACTCAACCATGTTCTAAAATAAGTCGAAAGGTAAGCTACTATAAATCGGTACGAACTTTCTGGACAACCCAATAGATACGACATGCTTGGCTGTGCTTTTTACTGTTAGCAAGAGCGAACTATCTGGACACTGGATGGAAGCACTCCGTCGGTTACGACGACGAGGGTTCCAGTTGATCCGAATCAACGGAACAGCCTGTTCGTGAAATTAACGTGTAAGTGGCTGAGCACTCCACAGACACGTGTACCCTTAACGTAGTTCTCGGGGATATTCAGCGTGACACAGAGAGTGACAAGGCCGGCCCTTTGAAATACAGGTACAACAGAAACAGGAAGTAAGAGTGAGAGAAAGTTGTGGTGAAAGAGTACAGCAGGGATCACCACCATCCCCTGCCGGAGTCTCGTGGAGCTTTTAGGTGTTTTCGCTCAATAAACACTCACAACGCTCGGTCTGGGAATCGAAACCGCGATCCTATGACCGCGAGTCCGCTGCCCTAACCACTGGGCCATTGCGCCTCCTATCTGGACACTAATGATAACAATAAACAAGAGTTTCTTTTTTTATCTAAACTAGGTATGATGAATATACTAAAAGCTTAGGCGATGATGAAATCCCTGGATCTTGAAACAAATGGATTTTAGCTGTATAAAATCCGTTCTAAAGTTATCAAATTCTTCCCCTAAAGTGATTGATAATTGTTGAAAGTATCAGATTCTTATTACATCAAAATTTGACTAATTAAAAAAAATATATATTTTCAGAGATTATGTGAGTCTGGTCGTATTTTCTAATTTGGAATACATAAGGACGATGTGATTAAAACGAGATTCTTGGACGGCATGCAATCGCAATAGAATATGTACAGAACGGTCGTCTGAAGCTTAATCTATGTATTGAATTGGTTCGGCAGTTTGAAATGATTTCTAAATTTCAGATGACTGAAGCAGAAAGAAAGATAGAGAGAATGACATTGATGATATCTTTGTCATATATTGATAAAAAAGCCAAAACTAAACAAAAAAGAAGTATAAATCTGATTATAACTGTCACTGTTGTTGAACTTCGTATTAAGTGTGATGGATGATAACATTGTCACATATTGATAAAAAGACAAGTATAAGTTTAATTCCAAATGTTGCTATTGTTTAAATTCGTATTATGTGGGGGAAAAGAATAATTTTCAGGGGTTATGTAAATTTTTATCTCATCACTTAATATAAAATTATACTTTTGTGGATATAAGCATGCAACGTCAATAGGTCAAGCATTTAGAACTTGCATTAAGTATTGGAAACGAATTATAATAAGATAGTATGTAAATCTATAAAAAAATGTTTGATGAAATTATAAGGGAAAATTTTGTAAGATTTTAAATTCTCATAAAAGCAAAAAGAATGCAATGGTCAGTGTGAAATTCAATTTCTTCCTTAAAATGTAAATTGACATCAACATTCAGGTAATTAATTATAAGGCTCCAGAACTTCTGGATGACTTTAAATAAAGTAAAATGAATAACATGTGACCCATAATGAAAACAATTTGATATATGAGGCGCATAAAATTTTTAGGAAAATTTGTCATAGTAATTTTAAGGGAATGGATAAGTCGATTACACTGGCCCCAGTGCTCAACTGCTACTTATTTTATCTACTCTGAAAGGATAAAAAGGCAAAGTCGACCTCAGCGACATTTGAATTCAGAACGTCAAGCCAGTGTGCTAATTATTCTACCAGCTTATCGCCTGAATTTGTCATATTAATGGAAATTGATGAGAGAAAAGAGTCTATTTAGAGTCTATTTAGAGACTATTGACAATACTCGTTAAAACAATTCGTCAAAGCAAAACTCAGGTAAAACTTCTATTGAGGTATAAGTCGCATTCTTTTGAGTTGTTGGACAACCCTTTACTCAGGAAACTTCTTTGTACATTTGCTAAAATGGGTAGACACATACAATCACCAATGCGAATGTCTTATGACACTGTAATTCCTTTTAGTTTCGATAGAGAAGAAATGGTAACCGCAACGAACTAGATTTATATATCAAATAAGAGATAATGCAATTGTGATCCTTTAGTGTATATTAGCACCTTCAGATCAAACAAACGAAGTCACAAATAACTGTCTTTTATATCTGATAGTGAATAGGATACTGAATCACACACCCCTCCTCTGCGCCGTTGAATGACAGTCCAGCCTCTGTAAAGAACTTAATTTGGTAGCTGATTCAGGAACAATTATAAGAAATGATGTAAGATGTATTACTCGAATAACGAAAGGGATTAAACCCATTTGTTTCGGAGAGATGTAACTGTTTTGCTAATATTATCGCATGCAGTTTGTCACTTGCACAAGTTTGATTCTATTTAAGGCGACTGTTGTTAGTTCGATATAATTTCTTGGCCTGGCAGTTAAGCAAAATTTCTGAGCTTAAACGCTTACTTGTATTGCGACTATATTAAGATAACACCGTAGAAATCTACAGCCAACAAGAGCTTTTAGCAGCGTAACTGGAGTGAATTTGTATAGAGTAAGAAATGAAATTTGCATAAGGATTAAGCACAACCAGTCCTTACTCTTGACTCCAAGACTCTCGCAATGTTGAATGTATCTTGGAATTAATAGTCAATAAATAGATTTATTATATGTTTTTTTTTTTGTAAAGACGTATTCTGAAGTAGAGCAGAGAAGGTAGTCCATTTTCGCTTTAGTATTATTCATTTTCATATTTATCCTGGGATTTAGAGTATAGCTCTGGTATTAGGGAAAACAGCTGGTGATCGGCTTTCAATTCTGCCAGAGCATGTTTTCACTTTATTTCCACCTTGTTACATATAGAGAAAACGGATTATGGCTCTACCAAATAAACTAAATACTGATATATATATATATACACACACATATGTATATGTGTATGTATATACATACACACACACACACATATATATATATACATATACTAGCAGTGATACCCGGCGTTGCTCGAGATTAAAAGGGCATAGTTTATATATCAAGTGATTTGATCTGAGATCCTGTGTATGGAACATATATATGTATATATATGTACATATATATACAACTTGAACAGTCGCACAAATCAGTACATAAACATACATTTACATGCACATACACAAATACACACACGCAGATACGTCTACACACTTACATACGTAAATGCTCACATACATGCATTATACAAACATGCATACATACATATATAAACACATATATATCATGAACTAATTGTTACTTTCTCAGATGCAGCACTCTCTCTCTCTCTTTACTCTTTTACTTGTTTCAGTCATTTGACTACGGCCATGCTGGAGCACCGCCTTTAGTCGAGTAAATCGACCCCGAGGCTTATTCTTTGTAAGCCCAGTACTTATTCTATCGGTCTCTTTTGTCGAACCGCTAAGTGACGGGGACGTAAACACACCAGCATCGGTTGTCAAGCAATGCTAGGGGGACAAACAGAGACACACAAACACACGCATACATATACATATATATATACATATATACGACAGACTTCTTTCAGTTTCCGTCTACCAAATCCACTCACTGTGTGGTAAGTAGCTTTCTAACCAACCACATGGTTCCGGGTTCAGTCCCACTGCGTGGCATCTTGGGCAAGTGTCTTCTGCTATAGCCCCAGGCCGACCAATGCCTTGTGAGTGGATTTGGTAGACGGAAACTGAAAGAAGCCCGTCGTATATATATATATATATATATATATATATATATATATATATATATGTGTGTGTGTGTGTGTGTGTGTGTGTGGTGTGTGTGTTTGTGTGTCTGTGTTGGTACCCCTAGCATTGCTTGACAACCGATGCTGGTGTGTTTACGTCCCCGTCACTTAGCGGTTCGGCAAAACAGACCGATAGAATAAGTACTGGGCTTACAAAGAATAAGTCCCGGGGTCGATTTGCTCGACTAAAGGCGGTGCTCCAGCATGGCCGCAGTCGAATGACTGAAACAGGGAAAAGAGTAAATAGAGAGAGAGAGAGAGAGAGTGCTGCATCTGAGAAAGTAACAATTAGTTCATGATATATATGTGTTTATGTATGTATGTATGTTTGGCAAAGTTCTTCATTTAAAAATAAATGCCAGACTATTCGGTTCTCTCTGTGGTTAGTACTACAGCTCAATTAGTTTTTTTTTCATGACATGTTTGTTTTGTTTGTTTTTTTCTGCCTATTTTGTCAACTGTTTTATTGTCAATATTTAAAAATTAAGAGGTTTCATTCAGTTTACCAAACTTGGGTGATCGAATTGTTTCCTCTGTCTTATGATATATCTGTGGAAATTTGTATATTTTCTACAAAGTGTGATGAGTTTTCTGTTCAATTTTTGTCATCTGTCGCAATATCAAATCGTTCTTAAAGCGAAACGAGTTCTTTGTCGTTGCTTCAAGCGTCTTTGCTTTCATATGGATATGGTTTTCACCCCTTAAGTACCCGATTATCTACATTAGATAGAGTAACTGTATAACTTTTGAAGTTTGATCAATTTTATTTATTCAAAATCAAAGTTTAATTTCTAATTCAGTCCAGTGGCAAATACCAGTTATAGCTGTACAGTTTTCTTTCTTACCTTATTCAGAGTGGCTTGGCGTGTCCTCTGATCATGCACAAACTTATCATTCACTCCAAATGTATTTATTTGCTGCAGCATTTTTTTTAAGACCTCGCAAACCTAACGACTTTCAATTTGAACGTAGCGAAATATTTCATTCTCTCTGCAGTTGGAGCCATAGTTCGATATATATTCAACTTTGATATTTAGAAACTGAATACGGCCATAGTTGGTCAGCCACAACTTTAACAGACATTTTCACAATCGGTTATTCGCAATAGGTGGCGCCATTGGCCGATTGTTTACTTCACAACAAATGGTGGTGGATAACGGTAAGTAGAGTGTATTTCATCTGGTTGCGCTGTTTGCACGGATGCCCGTGATTCTCCGTCGCCATTCTATTCCATTATTCATATTTAAGCTCTCGAGATAATTACATAACCATGGATGCCGCCCTATGGATATGTTGCAATTACTCTCTTGATAGGGCTTGGCGATACTGACCGTTGATCTTCTAGGATTCAACCGATCAGCATCAATTTAAGAATCACCTTTGGCTCAGTTGAGCTCTTCCGCAGCCTCTTTACAATCTGCCATGCTGCAGTACCATGATTTCGCTGTATCCCTGGCCGGATGAATGAACGGGTGCTATACTTGCCAAGGGGCAGCTCATAACTATGCAGAGCATGATCGTCACTCCATGAGGTATTTTCAAAATATCCACATACTCAAGAAGTTTATTCGGGTAAGTACAAAACACTGTTGGGCGTTTTACACATTTTGAAATCAGTATTTAGTTTATTTGGTATAGCCAAATATCATACTGATATATATGTATATATATTATATATACATTTATATATATATATATATCTTGTTAAATTTTATTGAATTATTTACTGTTAATATATTTATATATTTATTGTTTTATAATATCTAATTTTATTTATGTTATTTTTTAAACCTGAAGAGTGGCTAAATATTTTAAAATTGAATTAATATTAAAGTTCTAGTAGGTCTGTATTTTTTGTGTTGATGGCAGTGAGGTTGATAACGGTGTATTGGGGTTGTGGTGCTGATGCTGGATGTGTAAGTGTAGTAGGTGTGCATGCAGGTGGTGCATGTCTGTGGTGCAGTGGTGTGCTGACGAAGGGTTCTTTTCTTTTCTTTTTTTGTGGAGAGCTCCTTCCAGTCGGTGTTGGTAGCAATCGGGCCTGCATCTGACGTAGGGTAATCCTTAGTGCTTTGGGTGTCCTTTATTGCACTGGCGTTGGTGGGTGTGCAGTCTGGATGTGCACCCTCCCCCGTGGGCACCTCCTTAGTTCTTATTGCTGGGGTTGGGCTTGCTGTGGATTTTGCTGGTTCATCTGCGCGTAGCCCGGCTTTGGCCTGACCCTCAGGTGCTGAGGAGGCCTGTGTCTTGGTTTATGATGGTCCTCACTGGGATCTGCTGTGGTTGTTCGTTTGGTGGAGGGTGGCCCATTACTGTGGATTCCCGTGAGTAGGTGACCTTGATAAGCACCTTCTTCCCACATTTGTAACATCTGGGTCTGCGTCCCTCACCACAACGCGCATAGCTATTCCATCTGGAAGTTTGATTTGGTCGGGTAGAGCTTCAAGATCTTGTTGCGTGGCTTGAATTATAAATTCTATGCCTTGACCCCATCAGTTTTGCTTGTGGAGTTTGGTAACTCGTAGGATATTTATGTTACTTTCCAGGTCCAACGGGATAGCCACCACAACCCATACTACGTTTATCTCTGGGGGCACCTTCCCAATTTTTATTTTTGATGTTCGTCTTCCTAAATAAGTTGGTAGTAGCACTAGTTCGGTAGTTTTTAGTGTCACTGTAGAGTGTTTTTTGGCTTCCTCTTCTGAAGCCAATCTTACCTCCACAGTGCCAATTTTATTTTACTCCTTTCCACATAGGTCCTTCTCCACATGGGCTGAAGGAATTATTCGATTAGTTCTTTGAGGCGCGTTCTATTTTCATGTTTTTAAAGAGAGAGTTTTGTATGTGATCGTTTTACGCAAGGTGTGTTGCGTGATTTCATAGGGGGGAGGAGGTAGACTAAAATTGTAGTAGGCATTTGTATTTTTTCAATTCTTCCATACTAAGGTTTAACTTCTCTTGATTAACTTTTGCCGCCGACGCGAGCCCTCGACTATCACCATTCATGGTTTTCGGGTATTTATCATTAGAGGGACTGGTATTGGTGGCGTTAGTACTTGAAATAATTGTATTTTCTTTCGTAACAACAGTGTTCTCCTCTCTCTCTCTCCACAAAGGAGAGGCGGGAAAGCCTCCTCGTAAAATCCTGATGGTGGGGGGTGCATAGCATTTCTTCAGCCTTGATTCCATATTATAGAAGGAAATTTGCGTGTCGGGAAATGTTGGCTTTTTCACCAGACAGATGGAGTGGGACATCTCTCCCAGAGGAGCGAACCTTCCACGTTCGGTTAAACTTCAGCCACCAAACGGATGGTGTTATTAAAGACTCTGGCACTAATGGTATCGTCTCGCTGTTTTTTTGGGCACATCCTTTATTGAGTTAAATGCCTTCCATCCTGCCCTTATTTTCTTTGACATTTCAGCATCCATATCTCGGTGTCGAGGTATATATAGATAAATATATGTATGTGTATGTATGTATGTATGTATGTGTATGTATGTATGTATGTATGTATGTATGTATGTATGTATATATATATATATATGTACATATATGTGTGTATGTGAATATGTATATGTACATATATGTATATATACATGTGTGTGTGTAAGTATATATATATATATATACAAACATATATGTATGTATGCATGTATGTGTATATGTACATATATATATATACATACATATATGTATATGTATATATATGTATATATGTATATATATATATTATATATATATATATATGTATGTATGTATGTATGTATATGTATATATATGTGTGTATGTGTGTGTATATATATATATATATATAATATATATATATATATATATGGAGATTTGAAAGCAATTGATTAAAGTGGTTAATTCAAGATACATCAAAGAATAAAATACAACGTCCAGTCCGCCATGCTGGACTTCCATCTTAGACGAGAACAGACAATATTAACAGAAGACAGTACAAATATCGATTTGATCTCGTTGTATCACAACATTAGGAATATTAATACGAGAACCTTCCTTTTATTCATAAAGCGAGGCGAATTACGAAGTACTGGATATCAGAACTGGAAGTTGACACAAAATTTCAAGTTCCTCCAATTAAACGTAATTGACAATTTAAGCAATATAGGGAAAAATAGGGAAAGTGTACTAGCCCTCTGCTATTTCTAAGAGTTCTACGTTCAATGTTCGTTGGGTTTACTCGCGGTTTATAAAATATGGTTGAAGCTGGCAGAATCAGAATGATGCCAAATATCTTGATTAAACGCTGGTTCAGTAAAATTTAAAGCGACAGAAGAGTTCTTTTATTCAGGGATCTTCTCGTGAGTTTTCCCCTGCACTTATAGACTGTTCGTGACTTACCCCCATAACATACACCACTGCCTCTTTCATATAGCCCGGTAGAAATGCAAAACACAAGATGCAACAGGTAAAACGCAAAAAACTACGTTGTTAGCTCGAGATTTAGGTAATTCGGAAAACTGCTAATCCATTCTCTTTTAACACAGCATGAAGTTTTGTAACAGCACATCCGCTGCCGTTCGTGGAAAACGAAGATACCCTATTCACCTGCGAACGTTTTACACCGCCTTCCACGACTATCCAATTCTTACAATTATGAGAACAATAACATGGCTCTTTTCAAGGCAACCTCGCATTCAATTCTTACACCATTCTACGAGGGAGTAGGAACCCCTTTACACGGCTTTCTATACACTTACAAATACATTCATTCGCCGTAAACTTATATCAATATTTGCCTGAATAATCATCATAATTCAGTGCAATCATTAACAGTACTTTTAAGCAATTCAGCCCCGAGCAACGCCGGGCAATTCTACTAGTGGTATATAAATTATCGAATTATCTGCAGAAGGTTTGGTAATTCGTATCATTGCATTATTTATGTATAATATACATAGCTGCTTGTGTTCATTATATTTGTATTGAAATGTAAACATGCATGCTTTACACGCACACTCATACGTACACACACACGCACTATCTCTCTCACGGACACACACACACATAGATGTAATATGAATGTTAAGATACATAAAATGTATACATTAGAATCTCGTCTCATTCATATATACAGTATCACAAGCTTGCTTTACAGAGCGAGCTGCTGTGTCTTGTTGTGCAATAATAGAAATCATATACGAAGATACAAAGACCATGCTCTAGGACAGTGTTTTTCAACCAGGGTTCCGCCAGTACAGTCCAGGGGTTCCGCAAGAAGTTACAAAACTGCTAAAATCGGCAGTAATTTTTAATTCTCCTGTGCAGATATGTATGCATAAGACTATTAGATTATTGCACAGGGGTTCCTCGAGCCAGTGGAATGTTTTCTTGGGGTTCCGTTCCAGCAAAAAGTTTGAAAAACACTGCTCTAGGATATACAGGTTACGTCGCAGCCAAATTAAAAGCCCTGACGCCATATTGGTTTTGAGTTAAGCAATTAAATAATCAAAAAGCAAGTTTATAAATAATTTCCGGTATAAATTTCAAAAGCATAATGTAAAGTCCAGTTAAACTGCAAGTGATGGAATATTCGCATGTTCTACAGATCCTGTCGAAAAACTGTACTGTTTAATATTTGCATCAAATTAAGGCGGCGAGCTTGGCAGAAACGTTACCACCTCGGACAAAATGCTTAGCGGCATTTCGTCCGTCTTTACGTTCTGAGCTCAAAAGCCGTCTTGGTCGACTTTGCCTTTCATCCTTTCGGGAGTCAATGAAATAAATACTAGATAAGCACTGGAATCTAACCCCTTGACAACGGTTGACGCAAATATGCGATCACAACTTTTGCTTGCCTACCCGCGCTTAACGTAAATATACGATGTAGAGCTGCCCTACATCTATCACGGACTTTTTAGCGGCTGACGTATGTTTACCTTCGCTATCGTGTACTTTATCTTTTGAGGTGCGCGCGCTCGCCGTCCCGTGCCTTATCTTAGATATTTTAGGTTACGTTCAAGTCATGAGACTAGCAGTAGACCAATGACATGTGGATACTTGACATGCATAATACCGTGTTTTGAGTTGTACCACAGGCAAGCTATTTTTTGAACGTGAGCAGAATAACTCGTGCATATCATATGATAAATAGCTCCACACAGTTCGTTTTCATAAACCGGGAGACGTAAATGTACGACGCTATGTTATTTATTGTAAGGGTGAACGTAAATAGACGCGAGCTCATTGGCACTTGAGGGTTTGTGTGGTCTCATTAGGTGAAAAAAACCCCGGAGCAGTGTCTCGCATGCTTCGGGTCGGGTAATACCGGCGTCAAGGGGTTAAGTAATGGACTAAAATTGCTGGCCTTATGTCATAATTTGAACCCATTTGAAACCAATATTTGCATCAATGTTCATAAGTTTTTGACATATGATACGCGAGAGTTAACACAGCTCTACATTCAGAATATCCACTACATAGTAAGGAGAGCTCCTACATATTCCAGACAGCCTTTAAACAGTCCAGTATCCTTTAAGGTATATACAGTATCGATGAGTTACGAGAGAACTGGATAAAAATGGGTCGATGGCACAAGAAGAGGAAAGAAAAAAAGAAGAAAAGAGAGAGATAAAGTGAAGGACAGTTAGAAAAGAAAGGGTGTCAAAGTGGTTTGGGCGAGTTATGGAAGAGCGTCAGTAATGATGGGTGTGAGTCGGGGATATGCCAAGAATCCGGGATGCTGTGTCATGGGTGGAACGTAGTTTGCTGACTTGAATTTGGAGGAGAAATATGGCTAAAGTTCACCACCTGAATTTCTTGGTGAATCAACAAAAAGTAGTTCCCTTTCATCAAAGTAGAACATGACAGAGCAGAGTCAATATTTTGTCACTCATAAGGCGCGAGTTGGCAGAAACGTTAACACGCCGGGCGAAATGCTTAGCGGTATTTCGTCTGCCGCTACGTTCTGAGTTCAAATTCCGCCGAGGTCGACTTTGCCTTTCATCCTTTCGGGGTCGATAAATTAAGTACCAGTTACGCACCGGGGTCGATGTAATCGACTTAATACCTATGCCTGTCCTTGTTTGTCCCCTCTGTGTTTAGCCCCTTGTGGGTAATAAAGAAATAGGTATTTCGTCTGCCGCTACGTTCTGAGTTCAAATTCCGCCGAGGTCGACTTTGCCTTTCATCCTTTCGGGTCGATTAAATAAGTACCAGTTACGCATTGGGGTCGGTATAATCAACTTAATCCGTTTGTCTGTCCTTGTTTGTTCCCTCTGTGTTTAACTCCTTGTGGGTAGTAAAGAAATAAGTATTTCGTCTGTCATTACGTTCTGAGTTCAAATTCCGCTGAGGTCGACTTTGCCTTTCATCCTTTCGGGGTCGATAAATTAAGTACTTGTTGCGTACTGGAGTCGGGCTAATCGACTGGCCTCCTGCCCCAAAATTTCGGACCTTGTGCCTAGATTAGAAAAGAATATTTTGTCACTCAAGTTACATTTGAGACTGCCCTATATTTATATGATTTTGTGGTTATTCTTCAATTCATTAGGAGGAGGTTTTCAGTTCCTCGGCCTTTTAGCTACCACACACACACACACACACACACGCACACACATATCTGTATGTATGTGTATGTACGTATGTCTGTCTATCTGTCTGTCTGTCTGTATTTCTGTATGTATGTATATATGTATGTATGTATGTCTCTATCTATCTATCTATCTATCTATCTATCTATCTATCTCTATCTATCTATCTATCTATCTATCTATCTATCTATCTATCTATCTATCTATCTATCTATCTATTTATCTATCTATTTATCTATCTAAGCACTGACATTGAAATTCGCTTATTGCGTCTAAACGGAGGTTTTTTTTTCCTAAATCGGGTATTATATACGTTCTTGGTAAGGCTGATGTAAGTTCTTTATTTACTCCCGCATCTGAAAAATTTGCTCTGTATACCAGTTCTTTTTTGCAGTATGTATTATGTAGGGGACAATTGGTTATAGTTCAAAAGTTGCATTCTTACCTGGATTCTCGCATACTATTTCTAGCTATTTTATTATGGTTAAATATTTGGCACACTCTACATAAGTAGCTATTACTTACTTGCCCGGATTCTTATTAAAGATTTTGTGGCTTTTAGAGGATGTAAGAGTGAATATTTATCATGGTTAAGAAGTACCTAGATAGATATGGTTATAATACATAGTGAATCGAACTATATAATTTCGTAACATGGGCCGACATTGTCGAAAATATTCTTAACTGATGATAGATTGGAGATCTGCCTAGCAATATGCTTAACTATTGGTTTCAAATTTTGGCACTAGGACAGCAGGTTCAGGGGATGGCATAAAACGATTACATCGACCCCAAAACTCAACTTTTACTTATTTTATCGAGCCCGAAGGGATGAAAGTCAAAGTCGACTTCGGTGGAATTTGAACTCAGAACATTTAGACAGACGAAATGCCGCCAAGCATTTTGCTTGCTGTGCTAACGATTCTACTAGCTTGCCGCTTTAATATGTTTAAATATTGATTTCAAAATTTGTCACAGAGCCAGTCATTTCGGGGGTGGGGGTGGGGGAGAGGGTAAGTCGATTACATCGACCCCAGTGCTCAACTAGTATTTATTTTATCGAGTTCGAAGGGATGAAAAGCAAAGTCGACTTCGGCGGAATTTGAACTTAGAACGTCAAGAGAGACGAAATGCCGCTAAATGCCCGGTGTGCTAATGATTCTGCCAGCTCGCCGCCTTAATATGTTTAATTATTAGCGATGATTCGTTGGAGCCTATGTTCATGTTGATTGTGCCTTCATTCAATTTATCATATGGATAAATGTTGTCTTTATTAAGACTCAAAGTTATATTTAGATAGTTTACCACAAGTTCATATCTTTATATATAAAAGTGAAGTTGTGTGTCTGTCTCCTACGATTTAGATTCCTAACTACTCCCACATTTTGCGGTAACCAAAAGCAAGTATCTTATAGTCGTGATTCATATCGAGCCCTTCTGGGTATTAGCGCGCGTCTACAACGAGTCTACGATTAAAAAAAAATTACCATCATTTTTTCCCATTTTTAATGCATTTTTTTTGCTATTATATAAGGGAAGTAACTCTCTAAAAATGTATTATTAAATCTCAGAACGTAAAAATCTACAGTAACACCCCCCCTTTGTGGTTAGCCATATTGAGATGGCTATTATACTTTACATCTCTAAAAATGCTTATATAGTTATTTCCCTTACAAACCCGAGCAACGCCGGGCGATACTGCTAGTTTGTTATAATTTTAAGCATTAAACTGTCTAAATATGCTGATGAATTTTGTCCTTAATTTTATCCATCTTGTGTCTGTTCTTCGGTTGTGGTTCAGTGATTTAGATTAAATTTAGATTCCAAACGAACTTCTAAGGAATCACTTTTACCATTCAGGAAAGATATGAATTTATTTTTTGTAACATACATTTTGCTGATCAAACAGACCTATGATCAAACTCATTCCAGCTGTGAATACTTCTCTTATATTGCGAAGGCGTGTGGCTCAGTGGTTAGGGGGTATTCGGCTGATGATCATAAAGACGTGAGTTCGATTCCCGACGGTGCGTTGTGTCCTTGACCACGACACCTTAGTTCACATTGCCCCAGTCCATCCAGCTGTCAAAAATGAGTTGTACCTGTATTTCAAAGAACCAACCTTTTCACATTCTGTGTCATGCTGAATCTCCCTGAGAACTAGGTTAAGGGTACGCTTATCTGTGGAGTGCTCAGCCACTTATATGCTAATTTTACGGGCAAGGTTATTTTTTTTATATATAGAGAGATCTAAAGTAGTCTTCTCTTTTCTAAAAAGTAGGATGAGATTTGAGAGTAATTTGGCTAGTTTTTAGCAGATCGAAGCCCAACATTTTGGCAATCAATTTGTGAAAGCAAGAGGCACCTTGATATAAGTGTCATTCAGATTACTTCCACTATATTTTAACAAATATGTATCATTCAGGTTATATAAAAACCCGAAATCTCCATCTTCACGTTTGAGACAACAGCTACAACAATGATACACATGGCTATACAATAATATCATGAATACTAATGACATATTCGTCAATTTTAAACTGATGTTACTATTTACAGTGAGGAATTATAACCACGATCCGCCACTTATTATTATAATTGAGTAATCTGAATACAGATATTACGCGCAGACACGAGAGGGATCTGGTCTCATGAGAAATTCTTCGAAAGGTCAGCTTAATTGTAAGCAAATCCACCCACGTTCACATGGGATACTTGCAAGACCTCAAAAACGATTAACAGCAAACAAGAGCTGTGTTTTGTTTTTCCTCGTTCCTCAAAAATTAACAGAGTTCTCAGAGAAATCAAGGTCGATAGAATAAACCATAAAAATATTCTTAAAACAAATATAATGGTACATACGATTATGTATTTTGTACACAAACAGCGCAACACGAGTGACATGGCAACTACCAAACTTTCAGCTGGTAATCTCTGACACTTTAAAGCTCGAGTCATCAATGGCTTTCCACGTTATATTGCATAACGCCTGAGCAAGCTTTCAGATTACAGCTCACTTTCGTTAGAAAAGAAATTATGGATATATTACATAATGTAGTCCTGTGTATATCCAAAATACGGAATGGCCATGACTGGAATGTCTTTTGTTATAGATTTGTTCGACTAGGCTTGACTGGAAGTAAAGCATAAAAACAATTATCATTTAGGTGGTGAGATCGACTGGACAAATGGCTTATTACTTACCTTAGTTACGCTAAAGCGAAATCCTTGTGCTAGAAGCTAGATATGAATCATCAATTTTTGCCAGACTTTTAAACTCAACAACCGATAGTCTTCTTCAAAACTTCTCAAAAGTATATATATACAGGGTGTCCCAAAAAAATGTATACACACCTTAAATAATTGTAAATTTGGGGTTTATTATAATTCGAATAATTTTCAACATGTAAAAGAATTTACAAATATCATTCTATTGTCTTGTTATCGCATGTTCTCAAACTGATGTCCGTTCTGCTCCAGACACTGCTGACAACGCGAAGCGATGGAATGGCACACATCATGGAACAATTCCCTTGGGATATTCGTACATTCATGTTCAATGGTTGCCCTCAATTGAACGACTGTTGCAGGTTTCTGTGCGTAGACTTTGTCCTTTAGGTATCCCCATAAAAAGAAGTCTAGTGGTGTGAGGTCTGGTGAACGTGGAGGGTATTCGACAAAACCTATCCGTCCAATCCACCTGTTTGGCAAGATCCCATCAAGAAAGGATCTAACATCGCGATGGTAGTGTGGAGGTGCCCCATCTTGCTGGAAATAAAACTCTTCCTGTTCAAAGTCCTCTCTAATGCTTGGCATGACAGACTGTTGCAGAAAGTGTATACATTTGTTTGGGACACCCTGTATATATATATGTAAAAGAAAAGACATATGCCCTATCTCTGAGAAAGGGTTTTGCTTGAAACATCGAAGTTTCTATCTCTCAAAGGACATATGAACAGCTATAATACGAATTCATTCACATGCTTGACTGGCATTTTATTTTATGTACATCAGAAACATGAAAGGTAAAGTTGATTTCGATGGGACTTAAACAGAAATCTTAAAGAGCAGTAACAAAATACCAGACGTTTTATTTAATGCTCTAACGATTCTACAAATCCCTCGCTGAATCCAAACTTAACGAAATATTTGAAATCTATCAATTCGTCCAGTTGAGCTCACACACATACAAATACATAGTCATATTATTTACTTACCGTTTCCAACTCTAAACAATTCGTAAAAGGCAGGAAACTTTCCAGTGTAATCCGTTTCCAGGTCAGCAACATTGTGGTTATACCAGGAGACAGCAGTATCTTTGGGGTTGCGGGAAATCAAGATTATTTTATTATTTTCAAGAAGGCATTCAGGAACTTGCTCGATATAAACGTGTGCATTTAATACACGCGGCTCTTTCAAGTTGTCCAATGTTTTCGAGCTGCTGTTTTCAATCATGTAATGTTCTTTTTCTAGTTGCAATCGTTCTGCTTTGCCCTCAATCAGCATACAGGTTACTTCCCACAACCAATGCGTTCCTAAACAAAAATATAACGGGTAGTATTAGTGTGATTTCATCATTTATACGTTACTAGCAGTATCGCCCGGCGTTGCTCGGGTTTGTAAGGGAAATAACTATATAAGCATTTTTAGAGAGTTATAGCCATAATATAGCAAAAAAATGCATTAAAATGGAAAAAAATGATGGTGAATTTTTTTTTTAAATCGTAGACTCATCGTAGACGCGCGCTAATACCCAGACGGGCTCGATATGAATCACGACTATAAGATACCCGCTTTTGGTTAAACTGCACCGCAAAATGTGGGAGTAGTTAGGAATCTAAATCGAAGGGGACAGACACACAACTTGACTTTTATATATAAAGATTATGCAAACTTTATTACCAGACTATAAACATTCACACACACACACACACACACACACACACACACACACACACACACACACACACGGACAGGCGTTTGCCATTTTGCATTCCACAAACACGTTTTATTTTCCCCATCCACTTTCTCTTTCTAACTCTCTTGTAATCTTTTTATTTACCTTTACTATCTTTTGTTTACCTTTACTTTTGTTTACCTTTACTTTCTTTCTTAAGTCTTCTTCTTCTTAATCCGTTTTGCCCCTTGTAGAGCATAGAGCCTCAACAGTTGTCTTCCCCTTTTTGCAGTCATTGGCGTATTTCTTGGCTGCTTCCCATATCAGGCCGGTGGTCCTGAGCTCGTCCAAAATGCTCCGCTTCCATGTCTGCTTTGGGCGTCCTCGCTTCCTTTTTTCCCCCGCGGGTTCCTGCCAAGTGCTTGTCGTGTCACATTTGTGGGTTCTTTCCGCAGTGTGTGTCTGTTCCTCTTTCTTAAGTAACTTCTTGTAATTTTCTATAATAACGAGCTCTGTTACATAAATAAGCTTGTTTCATAAACGACATCCTTGCATTCCAACGGGGCGCCGACTGAATAATTGTGTGAGTAATAAAAGAAAATATGGTAAGGTTCGAGAAACAAGAATGATGCGTAACAAAATAACTTCTTGTTATGATAGGTAACAAAGTAACTTCTTGTAATTTTCTTATTCTCTCATTATCTGTTCCTCACAGACGCAGATGCACACGCGCGCAGGCGCTCTTTTGATTTCTTCCGTTAAAATTTTTCTACAAGCGGCCTTCTGTTCGATTATTCGATCATTTTTGGCCAAACATTCTTTGGGAATCAATTTCCAAAAGCTAAAATTTACCGCAATTTGCGAAGTGTGGGAATGAAATATGAAAGGTGCAAGGTAGCTCTTTCACACTCCCAAACATACGTTCCTTTGTAACGAATTCAATAAATCCTCCTTTGATACGCTTGTGATACTTTTTATTTCAACAACGAAGCTGGTGAGAATGGCTGACTGTATGTCCGAGGGCAGCCATTTTGTTACGCATCATTCTTGTTTCTCGAACCTTACCATATTTTTATTATTATTACTCACACA
>NC_042998.1:10172894-10185394 GCF_006345805.1 Octopus sinensis
AAGACGCTGAGAGACGGAGAGAAAGAAAGAATGAGTGATAGAGAAGAGATTAAGAGAATTTTCTATAAATAGTCTTTTCTATTAATAAAGCGTTCTTAACTCACTTATGCCGATTATACTTTTACGTCTGAAGGAATTCCGTTCTGATAATGAAAATCAAGGATACGAGTTGAAGGCTGAGATTGGAAATACAAGCCAAATACTTTATGCTATCTCATTTAATGGTGCCAATTTAAAGATAAAGATATGAAAAAAAAAACTTCCATAAGAAAAAGCAGAGAAAGGTTTCATTCAAAATGAAAATGTTGAAATGTTAAATAATCGATTATAATGCAGCTAAAATGTATCTTGCTATGTGACCTATTTTTTTTTGCGCCCAGTTTGTAGTTTTAGTGCAGTTGGGTTTGTTTGCTTCATAGAGATATTGCTTAAATAAATATTAAGTTACGGCTGAGTTTGTTTATCTGACCTACATATACAACTAGAAAGCAGAAACCTTATATTGTGGACAATCTGCTTGACATTACTATGCAAATATATTAAGGTGGTGAGCTGGCAGAATCGTTAACACGCCGGGCGAAATGCTTAGCAGTACTTCGTCTGCCGCTACGTTCTGAGTGCAAATTCCGCCGAGGTCGACTTTGCCTTTCATCCTTTCGGGGTCGATTAAATAAGTACCAGTTACGCACTGGATCGATGTAATCGACTTAATACCTATGTCTGTCCTTGTTTGTCCTCTCTGTGTTTAGCCCCTTGTGGGTAGTAAAGAAATAGGTGAGCTGGTAGCAACGTTTATACGCCGGGCAAAATGTTTTGTGGCATTTCGACCGTCTTTACATTCTGAGTTCAAGTTCTACCGTGGTCGACTTCGTCTTTCATCCTTTCAGGGTCGATAGAATAAGTGAGCATTAAGGTCGATATAATCAACTTACCCCTCTCCTAAAATTACTGGCCTTGTGCCAAAATTTGAAACCATTATTATGCAATGTATTCACAACGTAATGTATTCATGTTCGTTTATTGAATGTTTAACTTTAAACGACATTTGCAACACAATATCAGTATTTTGTCATGAAATACTTCATCCTGTTACACATAAGTGTCATAGGCACAAGTGTGGCTGTGTGGTAAATACCTTGCTTACGCATTACATGGTTCCAGGTTCAGTCCCACTGCGTGGCACCTTGCGCAAGTGTCTTCTACTATAGTCTCGAGCCGACCAAAGCCTTGTGAGTGGATTTGGTAGACGGAAACTGAAAGAAACCCGTCGTATATATATATATATATATATATATATATATTATATATATATATATATATGTATGTATGTGTGTGTATATGTTTGTGTGTCTGTGTTTGTTTCCCCAACATCGCTTGACAACCGATGCTAGTATGTTTACGACCCCGTAACTCAGCGGTTCGGCAAAACAGACCGATAGAATAAGTACTGGGCTTACAAAGAATAAGTCCTGGAATCGATTTGCTCGACTAAAGGCGGTGCTCCAGCATGGCCACAGTCAAATGATTGAAACAAGTAAAAGAGAGATGAGTAACTAAATAAGCCATACGCCAGCACCATGATAGAAGTTGGAGAATGACATGCGCAAGAACTAAAGCCAATACTGATTCTTGGTCTCGGCCTCCAGTTCTTGCAAATAGTTTTGTAAATACTATTAAAAACGTCGTTTGGAAACATGATAAAGGAATTTTTCATTAAAACTGACTTGATTTGCAATTGTTTTTGCTATTGTTCCTGTAGTTGACGATGCCGCCGTTTAGACCCAGGTTAACCCCGAACAAATATAACTATAATCCAAGAGGCATGATAATTTTTTTAGACAGTGTATAGAAGATAGTAGTGTATCTATTTCTTTATTACCCACAAGGGGCTAAACATAGAGGGGACAAACAAGGACAGACATAGGTATTAAGTCGATTATACCGAACCCAGTACGTAACTGGTACTTAATTTATCGACCCCGAAAGGATGAAAGGCAAAGTCGACCTCGGCGGAATTTGAACTCACCACGTTGCGACAGACGAAATGCCGCTAAGTATTTCGCCCGGCGCGCTAACGTTTCTGCCAGCTCGCCACCTGATAGTAGTGTATCATTTATCATTTAAAGGATATTTGGATGTTAATTCTAGAGATTGCAATAGAGAGCTTATTATTTCCTCGTTTGTTTTTTTTTTTAATATTTTTTCTATGCGTCAAGCGGATAATGATGTTAAAATTCTCTGCATTATTTATTATGAAAGGCGATTGTAGAATTGATAGAGCCAACAATATTTTAAGATGCTCAACAGATAGTGTTATCGCTCCTCCAACGGCACCATATGTTGCTGTGACACAGATTCGCAAGCTGTGGAACATTTGTTGATGTGTTTGCTAATACAAGAACTATGCACAGCTCTTGCAATGTATAATGAAGAGAAATACAAGGTGGATTTAAGAAGAATGATGAACTTCTAGAGTAGAGAAACTATTAGAGCTACTACATCTGCTGCTGTCTTCTGTTCTCCTTATGGGCAGAAGACCTTCATGAGGGTCGTACTCCAACTCGTATAACAATTAGACCTTCTTTTCTGAAAAATCAGCCTGACAGACTGCCTCTTCACTCCCACTCCAAGGTAGTCTTGTGGTCTTCAGTTATTCATGATCTGGGTGTCAATGCAGACCCCATCTGATCACATGTGGTTGCAAGTCACTTCTTCGGTATCTGCTCGCATCGTGTCGCAAAATGGAAGACAAGCCAAGTTACAACATCAGTACCAATATTTCTGGCCATGACCCTTGTCTTTCTTTTCTCCGTGTACTGAAGAATCCAGTCTGTGGGTTCTGCCATTTTTCTTGCGTTGTTATTGGTCTTAAGGACTAGGCATAAATACAGGAGTCTAATATCAAATGCAGGAGTACTGACATCAAAACCTTTAGAGAACATATGAAAGTTTCAGCCTTTCGTTCTCATCACTCCTTTGCTAAATTCCTCAGCGAATGAGGTACTCCTTTATGTAAGATACAGCTTACTCGCGCTTTTCTTTTGCCAAGTGGTACTTCTTTCCGCATGCAACACTAGAAAAAGTTGTGCTCTCGTTGCCGTTTGTGTTGCTTCAGTTATTGTTATTTACGTTCGTATTTTCCCAATCTCACTCGTTTCTTTACTGTTGTAGTCTTCGAATTGTAACTTCTCTTCGAGTGTTACATTCTCATCTTTTAAACTTTTTTTTTAACATCCGTTTTTTATGTTTTGGAAACAAAGCGAAATAGTTGGTTGCAAAAATATGTGTACCCAATAAAAATGGCTAAACATTCTCTTTCTCCCCAGGTTATTGGGATGGACGTTCATGCATTTAAAAGAAGGCGGCGAGCTGGCAGAAACGTTACCACGCCGGCGAAATGCGTTGCAGTATTTCGTCTGCGGCTACGTTCTGAGATCAAATTCCGCCGAGGTCGACTTTGCCTTTCATCCTTTCGGAGTCGATAAATTAAGTACCAGTTACGTACTGGGGTCGATCTAATCGACTGGTCCCCTCTCCCAAAATTTCGGGCTTTGTGCCCAGAGTAGAAAAGTCCATGCATTTAAAAGTCTTTTGCTGACTGAAACGAAGAAAAAAACAACTCTTATTTATTAGCTAAACATGAAAGAAAACAACAAAGCGGGGCTTCGTGAAATTTGTGCGTCTCCGGAAGATAAATAGATAAATTCAACAACAACAATAAATCTTTTTTTTTTCTGAAAGACCTGAAATTGCTCGGGAGGGAGCTAGTCGATTACATCGACCCTAGTGATCGACTGTAACTTATTGTATCGACCTCAAAATGATGAAAAGCAAACTCGACTATGGTGGCTTTCGAACTCAGACCGAAATGCCGCTAAGCATTTTGTCCGATGTGTTAATGATTCTGCCAGCTCATTATTTTCAGTAATAACGATAATAATAATAATAATTTTAAAATTTGGCGCAAGGCCGGTAGTTGCGAGGGAGGAGGGTTGTCAATTATAACGACCTCAATATTTAGCTAGTACTTGTTTTATCGACCCCGAAATGATTAAAGACAAAGTCGACTCCGGTGGAATTTGAACTCAGAACATCAAGACTGACGAAATGCCGCTAAGCATTTTCCCCGCCATGCTAACGATTCTGCCAGCTCGCCACCTTCAGTAACAACAACAACAACAACAACAACAACAACAACAATAACAATAACAATAACAATAACAATCCTTTCTATTGAAGGCACAAGGCCTGAAATTTGGTGAGGAGGGTACATGTTGCTTACATCGACTAGTTGTAGATTCGATCATTCGGACCATCCTCGCCACATTCACCCCTTTTTGGCGAGAGCACCCCCCCTCAACTTATTGGCGAGAGCACCCCCCCCTCTCAAACCTCACCTTCCTTTCCAAACGAATCTAAAAATGTCGACGTGGCCTTACCGAAAAGGAAAGTATCCGTTTTCAGTCCTTTCATTGTCGTCCTTCACGCAGTCTCTTTCGTCATAGCCATCGGTCAAAGAAAAACTGTTTTCCCTTACCGGCCAAAAGGTGTCGGCGGGGCGATCTTCATGATGGACCTGGCCGATAGCCGGATCCATCTCACACATGGCAGCAGCTGTTCGACACTACTCCATAAGTCAGCAGTCCTTGAGCACTGTACGAGCGTGCGCAGGACAGTTTGGTCGATATGCGTGCATGTCAGGTAGGCCCAGCTGAAGGCACAACCATACCTGTTGAGTTTATCCTAAGCCGATAATGCTCCCTGGTAGCATTGGCAGGCCAGGGATTTCTGGAAATTATTCATGAGCCCCGGTTCGAAAGTCCTCCGAAAAAGTCTAGTGAGTGATTTTGATCGACGTCCAGAGTTTTCCAGAGGATGTCGTCGCTCTTACCCACCACTAATCCTCTAGAGAATGCCATAATGGAACAGTGACTGATCGTATTGGCACGTCGAAAAAACGCGTTCATATTCTAGTAAACGTATCCTTGTCTATGCACTATATCTAGGTCGACCGTATGTGTCATAAATTTGTAGTCTGTGAAGCCGGTCAATTTGAATTGTAGACAATCTGTGTTATTCCTGTCTGCCGGCCTGTAGAAAACTTGATCTTGATATGGCCTGGATAACCTGATACTTTTTACATGCCGAATGACACATTCAGAAAATTCAGTCAGTATCTATCTATCAGCCAGTTGGAGGCGTGAGAGCAGGCTTGCGAGGCTTTTACAACTCTCCTCTCCTATCAGTTGGCCCTTACACAATCTACACGTACAACCATGATGGCATTCTAATCCTCTACTAGTACTAAAGAGCGGGACTTTCTCAGGAAAATTTCCAGACCCCTGAAGAAATTCGGCCGTCCCACCCCACTCAAATCTACAGTCGCTCCATCAGTTACGATGACAAGGGTTCCAGTTGATCCGATTAACCGAACAGCCTGCTCGTGTGTACCCGTAACGTAATTCTAAGGAAATGTGACAAAGATAGCCCTTTGAAATACAGGTACTACTCATTTTTGTTAGCTCTGTGGTCTAAAGACACCACCTTCTCTTGTTCACGTCTAGGATCACTAACTTACTGTTCGAATTCAGGAAGATCGGCCGTATCTCGAAACCCAGGCCTTTCCGAAACAATACTGTCTCTCAGCCTCCTCTGCCAGATCGGTTCAGTGATGTGCACTTCGTCAAGTCATCAAAAACGGATCCTGGTGAACATGTGTTAGAAATCCTGGCTTCGCTGACAGGTAATCCATCCAAAGCTAGTGACCTGATATCTTTGAGAAGACCCTTGTTTCCAGAGTGACTCCAGGCCAGGTATCTTTATACTTCCCACTCTTAAGGCTGCCATGTTGGTAAGGAAGAAGGGAAGAAGGAAAGAGGTCATCTACCTTAATAGGTAATAATAATAATTTTCTGTAAGCAATCGTGTGTTTCAAAATCTTTTCTCTGTTTGCAGTTCTATGGGGAAAACCTGAAATAGCCTGCTCAAGGCTATGACGCTTGGATACCCAACGTCATGAGGGAAACTCTCTTTTGGGAAAAAATCAATTTTATATTCCTATCTATTGGCAGCCTTTCCAGTTTCAGATCCTTCGAGGCTTTCTCTGTGCTTTTAATGAAAGTCTTCCTTGTTCTCTCTCTCTCTCTCTTTCTCTCTTTCTCTCCATATCTCCTTTTTATGCTATGTAAGAAAGCAGTTCTTTCTTTTTCTCCTTACTAACATATTGTTCTGGTTGTTATTCGATCTGTGCTTTTGTCTGCTGTTTTTTTCTTTTCGCTTAATTGTTCCTTGTTGTTTCGTTTGTATTTTTTTTGTTTTGTTTTGTTGCTTTTGGTGGAAATGGTAATAGCGATGATGTTATTTCTTGATGCGAATTTAGCGCTGTTTGAAGTCGACGTGGAGCAGGTGTTGTTTCGTATTTCTTTTTTTTTGCTTTTCTTGTCTTCCACTCCCCCTAACCTGACGTTTAGCCTGAAAACCTCTGACTTGAACTGGAGCAGGAACATGTTTTTTGTGTGTGTTTGTGTGGTTTGTGTGTGTGTGTGTGTGTGTGTTCATGAGTGTGCATGTAGGAGGAAGGAGAGAAGAGGAAGGAGAGAGGGTTGAGATATCCGGATTACTTTTGTAACACTCAATTTCTCCGCCACCTCAGTTGCAACTGCTAATGGATTTGATGTTAATATTCTTTGTGCAACTGTTGCTGCTTTTTTTTCAGCTTTACAAACGTTTGTAGGTGTTTTGTTGTTGTTTTTGCTGTTGTTGCTATTGTTGATGTTGGTCTCGAGGGGTTTATCGTTGCTCTCGTATTTTTTTCATTGCTACTACTGTCGCTACTGCTTCTGTTGTTGCAAATTGTGGCTGTTGCTGCTTTTGTTTGTTTGTTTGTTGAGCGAAGCGGTCTTCGTCCCATTAGTGGGAGAAGTCCGAAACGTGGTCCTTTGCTATTCGTAAAACCCGCAGAAGAGAAAGCAGGTCAACCCCCAACACCGAGAGCATCGACGGATGGATGAATGCGCATCCAGGCTCAGCGGTTGCGTAGGAAGTTGAGGAGGACAAGAAACAGGAAGGAAGAGTGAGAGAAAGTTGGAGCGAAAGAGTACAACAGGGGTCGCCACTGCCCCCTGCCGGAGCCTCGTGGACCTTTTTAGGTGTTTTTTTCGCTCAATAAACACACACAACGCCCGGTCTGGGAATCGAAACCGCGATACTCCGACCGCGAGCCCGCTACCCTAACCACTGGGCCATTGTGCCTCTACTTGCTGTTGCTGCTGTTGTTGAAGCGATAGTATCGGCATCAGTGAGACTCTTTTGAGATGGTCAATTTTTCTGCAGACATGGTTTCTTGGTCTTCTACGTTCCACAATCACGAGCGGTTCTACCACGTTTGGCATCATTTCAGAAACAAAAAAAATGTTTTCAAACATAATTTTAAAATATTCTTTTCAAATCTGTGTCCCTAAGGGGTACAAATTTGAAAACAATCCTATGTTTTCTGGTCGTCTTTAACAAATGATATGCAACAAAATTTCAACAATTAACAACTTTTGACATATATGAACAGACTAACGATGCGACGTGCAATAATAATCCTTTATACTAAAGCACAATGCTTGAAATTTGGAGGGAGGGGACTAGACGATTACATCGACCCCCAATGTTTCACTGGTACTTAATTTATCGACCCCGGAAGGATGAAAGACAAAGTCAACCTCGGCAGGATTTGAACTCACAACGTAGCTACGGGCGAAATATCGCTGAGCATTTTGTCCAGAGTGCTAACGATTCTGCCTGTCAGCCTAATAATAATAATAATAATAATCCTTTCTAGTATAGGTACAAGACCTGAAATTTTAGGGGAGGGACAAGTCGATTCGCAGGGTTCTTGAAGCACGACCAGTATACAAGTGTCACCTTAGCCTACTGGCTGTGGACAGCTGACACTTTCCATCCTACCCAGCAAAATAAGCTGTGAGTTTTCATGAAATAATAATTCTTTCTACTATAGGCACAAGGCCCGAAATTTTAAGGGAGGGGTAAGTCGATTATATCGATCCCAGTATTCCACTGGTACTTAATTCATCGACCCCGAAAGGATGAAAGGCAAAGTCGACCTTGGCGGAATTTGAACTCACAACGTGAAAACGGACGAAATGCCGCTAAGCACTTCGCCCGGCATGCTAACGATTCTGCGTTAATAATAATAATAATAATAATAATAATAATAATAATAATAATAATAATAATGGTTTCAAATTTTGTCCCAAACGCAGCAATTTTGGGGAAAGGGTTAAGTCTATTATATCGACCCCAATGTTCATCTGGTACTTATTTTATCGACTTCGAAAGGACGAAAGGCAAAGTTTACTTCGGTGGAATTTGAACTCAAAACGTAAAGACGGACGAAATGCTGCTAAGCATTTTGCCCGGCGTGCTAACGATTCTGCTAGCTCGCCGACTTAATAATCTTTTCTACTCTAGGCACAAGGTATGAAATTTTAGGGGAAGGGTCCAGTCGATTAGATCGATCCCAGTATGCAACTGGAACTTATTTTATCGACTCCGAAAGGATGAAAGGTAAAATCGATCTCGGTGGAATTTAACTCAGAACATAGGACAGACGAAATACCTATTTCTTTACAACCCACAAGGGGCTAAACACGGAGGAGACAAACAAGGACAGAGAAACGGATTAAGTCGATTATATCGATCCCAGTATTCCACTGGTACTTAATTCATCGACCCCGAAAGGATGAAAGGCAAAGTCGACCTTGGCGGAATTTGAACTCACAACGTGAAAACGGACGAAATGCCGCTAAGCACTTCGCCCGGCATGCTAACGATTCTGCGTTAATAATAATAATAATAATAATAATAATAATAATAATAATAATAATGGTTTCAAATTTTGTCCCAAACGCAGCAATTTTGGGGAAAGGGTTAAGTCGATTATATCGACCCCAATGTTCATCTGAATTCGGACTCAGAATGTAACGGCAGACGAAATACCTATTTCTTTATTATCCACAAGGGGCTAAACACAGAGGGGACAAACAAGGACAGACATAGGTATTAAGTCGATTACATCGACCCCAGTGCGGAACTGGTACTTAATTTATCGACCCCGAAAGGATGAAAGGCAAAGTCAACCTCGGCGGAATTTGAACTCACAACGTAACGACAGACGAAATACCGCTAAGAATTTCATCCGGCGTGCTAACGTTTCTGCCAGCTCGCCGCCTTTATAATAATAATAATAATAATAATAATAATAATAATAATGATAATGATGATGATGACGATGATGATGATGTTGCCATTATATAGATGCCCAATCTCTAGTTGCCCAATGTCAGCATCATATGTTGCCCAGATGGGTCACTCGTACTTCGGCAATTGTGCCAACATGAAATATCACAGAGCCGAACTGGTATAAGCATAATTAACTAAGAGGTCTCAGAGAGAAGACAAAGCGATCATGCTCTGGGAAATACCAATCCAGACAGACGAGGAGTTCAATGTTAATCGGCCGGATATTGGTGACAAAGACAATCAAGAGAGAGACTGACTGCTAATCAAACTCTCGGTTCAAAGAATTGATAACATATCTCTAAAAGAAGTTGAGAAGTATCTAAATCTAAAATCTAAGAAATAGTGATTACGAGAATGTGGGGACAGACATCAGAAACGAATCCCTATAGAAATAATTGCTTTGTGAATGATTAAAAAATATGTAGACAAATACATTATATACACAAATACACGCATACATATAATGGTTTCAAATTTGGCCAAAAGGGCATGAATTTTGGGGAGGGCATGAGTCGATTACATCGATCCTAATATTCAACGGGTACTTGTTTTATCGACTCCGACAGGATGAAAGGCAAAGTCGACCTTGGCGAAATTTGAGCTTAGAACGTGAAGACGAAATACCGATTCTGCTAGATCACCGTCTTACACACATATGAATTCTGATTTAGATACAAGTAGAGCAGTCTAATGGTAAGAGCACACTGGACACTGCACAGTTGCTCGGTGGTCTAACAGGTTTAGAGACACAATTCTGATCAACGTAGGCTGTGGCTAGCTGTCATTAAATAAATGCTATAGGGACCAATACATTGATTTCCCAGAGGTCCTGGATAGAAAGCCGGCAATTTTCAGTGAAAGAGGTGAGTCCATACCGTCGACTCCGGTACATGACAATTACTTTATCTTAACGACTCTCTTTTACTCTCTCTCTCTCTCTCTTTTACTTGTTTCAGTCATTTGACTGCGGCCATGCTGGAGCACCGCCTTTAGTCGAGCAAATCGACCCCGGGACTTATTCTTTGTAAGCCCAGTACTTATTCTATCGGTCTCTTTTGCCGAACCGCTAAGTGACGGGGACGTAAACACACCAGCATCGGTTGTCAAGCAATGCTAGGGGAACAAACACAGACATACAAACACACACACAAACACACACATACATATACATATATAAGCATATATACGACAGGCTTCTTTCAGTTTCCGTCTACGACCCCGGGACTTATTCTTTGTAAGCCCAGTACTTATTCTATCGGTCTCTTTTGCCGAACCGCTAAGTGACGGGGACATAAACACACCAGCATCGGTTGTCAAGCAATGCTAGGGGGACAAACACAGACACACAAACACACACACACACATACATATACATATATATATACATATATACGACAGGCTTCTTTCAGTTTCCGTCTACCAAATCCACTCACAAGGCATTGGTCGGCCCGGGGCTATAGCGGAAGACACTTGCCCCAAAGTTAAGCAAAATTCTCCTCGGCGAGATTTGAACCTGAACTGTAAAGAGCTGAAACAAATGCTGGATGATATTTTTTCCAGCACTCTAACTATTTTGTCGGTGTGTGCAACGTGGATGGAAGCACTCCGTCGGTTATGACGACGAGGGTTCCGGTTGATCCGATCAACGGAACAGCCTGCTCGTGAAATTAACGCGTAAGTGGCTGAGCACTCCACAGACACGTGTACCCTTAACGTCGTTCTCGGGGATATTCAGCGTGACACAGAGAGTGACAAGGCCGGCCCTTTGAAATACAGGTACAACAGAAACAGGAAGTAAGAGTGAGAGAAAGTTGTGGTGAAAGAGTACAGCAGGGATCACCACCATCCCCTGCCGGAGCCTCGTGGAGCTTTTAGGTGTTTTCGCTCAATAAACACTCACAACGCCCGGTCTGGGAATCGAAACCGCGATCCTATGACCGCGAGTCTGCTGCCCTAACCACTGGGCCATTGCGCCTCCACAGTGTGTGCAACGTACAGACACTAACACTGCCAGGCATTGCTAACCTATTATTAAGAGTGCAGTCAATACAGTTCAGACTAAACGCATTTCATGGACTCAAGGTGCTGAGAGCTGCACTCGGCTGTGCAGCGAAAGCATAAGATAATGCATAAAACTACGAAACAACAACAATAACAGCAAGATCAATAATAACAATAATATTTTCTACTAAAGGCAACGGGCCCGAAATTTTTTACATCGACCCCAGGACTCAACTGATATTTAATTTATTGACCTCCGAAAGGATGAAAGACAAAGTCGCCCTCGGTGGAATTTGAACTCAGAATGTAAAGACGGACGAAACGCCTGTTAAACATTTTACCCGGCGTGTTAACGATTCTGACAGCTCGCCGCCTTAATAATAATAATAATAATAATAATAATAATATAATAATAATAATAATAATAATGATAATGATAATAATAATAATAATAATAATAATAATAATAATAATAATAATCATGCTTTCTACTATAGGCACAAGGCCGGAAATTTGGGGAAGGGGGATAGTCGAGTACATCGACCTTCCCCCCAGTACACAACTGGTACTCAATTTATCGACCCCAAAAGGATGAAAGGTAAAGTCCATCTCGGCAGAATCCGAAATCAGAACGTAAAAACGGACGAAATACTGCTAAGCATTTCGCCCGGCTTGCTAACGATTCTGCTAGCTCACCGCCTACTTAATAATGATAATAATAATAATAATAATAATATAATAATAATAATAATAATAATAATAATAATAATAATAATAATAATAATAATAATGATAATGATAATAATAATAATAATAATAATAATAATAATAATAATAATCATGCTTTCTACTATAGGCACAAGGCCGGAAATTTGGGGAAGGGGGATAGTCGAGTACATCGACCTTCCCCCCAGTACACAACTGGTACTCAATTTATCGACCCCAAAAGGATGAAAGGTAAAGTCCATCTCGGCAGAATCCGAAATCAGAACGTAAAAACGGACGAAATACTGCTAAGCATTTCGCCCGGCTTGCTAACGATTCTGCTAGCTCACCGCCTTACTTAATAATGATAATAATAATAATAATAATAATAATATAATAATAATAATAATAATAAATAATAATAATAATAATGATAATAATAATAATGCCATGATGCAGTACCAGGCAGTGGCTCCCACAGCTAC
>NC_042998.1:10190394-10207894 GCF_006345805.1 Octopus sinensis
TTATTATGATAGAAATGTTAAACTATGAGTTATCAGAAGAAAGAGTAAAAAGATTATACTATAATTTGCTTATTTTAATTAATGTTATCTATTATTAAATAAAATTAATAATAGTAATTAATAAAATTAATAATAGTATTTAATAAAATTAATAATAGTATTTAATATAGTTGTACGGTCTGGTTTGGAATAAACTAATTTTTCTTTCTATCTATTATTTGACATTTATTAATGTCTGAATGTTGTTATCAGTTAAGCAATGGAAGAGTCAAAGGGACACTTGTTATTCTGAGCTTAAGGCGTCACTTGGCCTTAATCCAGCCCTGATTATAAGTATTTATTCATTTATTTATTTATCTATCTATTTATTTTTTTATTTATTTATATCTGCTTATTATTATTCTCATCAATAGTAATTAGTCTACACGAACTGACAACGGGGGTGGTCGAATCAGTCTTAAGATCAGCCGGCTGCATATTGTGACCTTGTGCCAAGTCTAAAGATCATTCTCTGCTATTGTTAGGGTTTTGTCATTTCATTTTGTCGTAGCTGAAATATTTATGTACTGTATTTATACTTAGTGAACAATAGCCTCGCTTGGTTACAGGTTTCAAACGGGGAATTCCACGGAGAGAGTGACAAAGGAGAGTGTGCGCAAATCGAGCACAATAAAATATTACACAGCAAGTTTTTATTCAAAAGGAAAGGTTTAATTTAAAAAAAAAAAGAACAACAAAAATAAAAAACAAACAAAAACAAATAAGAATACAAAAACAACCTTGTTTTACCACTGTCAACGACTTTCGCAGATATACATAGCCAAAAACACATATGCACGCATCCACACACGCATGTACATGCATACATATATACATACATAAATGCATACATAATAACATGCACAGAATAACAACTATATATATTATTATATATATATATATATATATATTATATATTATATATATATTATATATATATATATATATAATATATATATATATATGTATATATATATATATATATATATATATTATATATATATATATATGTATATATATATATATTATATATATATATAGTACGTTTAAATAAGAAAGAAGAAAACAAAGGACCACTGATGCCGTCACAGGAGTGTGACGAAAGAACCTTGGCCGAAATAAAATTAAGATTAATGTAAAAAATAAATAACACTGAAGCAAAATAACACCAAATATATAGTGCGTGTGTTTTTATTGGCTAAACTGGCAATATGACCATTCCGAAATATAACAATATATATATATATATATATTATATATATATATATATATCTATATATATATATATTATATATATAATATATATATATATATATATATATATATATATATATATATATATATATTTATTTATTATATATATATATATATATATATATATATATCTATTTATATATATATGTATATTAGGTTGTCAAGAAAGTTCTTGCAGAATTTTTGATTTTGGTTTTAAATGATGTATTTTCAAATTAATTTTCGTTAAATTACTTTGACTCTATACATAATTTTAAAGCCCGTTTTTCGGTCTATCTAATCGTGTTACTCTTTTTTCTTTTTGAATAATTTGGCCATTTTTTCCCGGAACGTTGAATACAACACGGAGAAAAAGCAAATTCGCACAATCTTCTTATTCCAGTTCAAGCTAGGCCAAAAAGTTGCTGAAAAAGCTCGGGATATCAACGGTGCGTTTGTCCCAGGAACCACTAATGAACGTACAGCACAATGGTGGTTCAAAGAATTTCGTATCGGTGACGAGAGTCTTGAAGATGATAAGCGTAGTGGTCGGCCATCTGATGAGGACAACAATCAACAAAAAGCCTTAGTCGAAGCCAATCCACGCACAACTGTTCGAGAGCTTGCTTCTGAATTAGACGCAACGTATACGACAAATGCCAATTTGAAAGAGATCGGAAAAACAAAAATACTTGAGAAATGAGCGCCGCACGAATTGAACGACAACCACAAAAAAAAAAGACAAAAAAAAACGCCGTTTTGAAGTGTCGTCTTCCCTTCTTTTACGCAACAAGAACGACCCGTTTCTCGACCGAATTGTGACTTGCGATGAAAAGTGGATTCTTTACGACAACCGGCGACGCTCAGCTCAGTGGTTAGACGCCGACGAAACTCCACGGCATTTCCCGAAGCCAAAGTTGCACCAAAAGAAGGTCAAGGTGACTGTTTGGTGGTCTGCAGCCGGTCTCATCTGTCACAGCTTTTTTGATCCAAGCGAAACCATTACGACGGAGAAGTACAGTCAGCAAATGGATGAAATGCATAAGAAACTCCGACAACCTCAGCCACCATTGGTCAATAGAAAAGGACCAGTTCTTCTCCACGACAACGCTCGGTCGCACGTTGCACAACTGACCCTGCAGAAGTTGAACGAATAGGGCTACGAAACTCTGCCTCATCCGCCATACTCACCAAACCTCTTGCCTACCGACAACTACTTTGTCAAGCATCTCGACAACTTCCTGCGTGAGAAATGCTTCAAAAACCAAGACGATGCCAAACACCCCTTCAACGATTTCATCGCCACCAGAAAGCTACTGGCATAAATAAACTTGTTTCACGTTGGCAAAAGTGTGTTGATTCTGATGAAGTATTTTTCGATTAATAAAGTTTTGTTTGAGCCGAGATACATGCATCTGAATTTAAAGGTTAAAAACCGCAAGAACTTTCTTGACAACCTAATCTCTCTATATATAAAACTGAGAATGTGTGTCTGTCTGTCTGTTAGTGGTTAGGCAAAAGAGACCGATAGAATAAGTACTACCATACGAAGAGTAAGTCCTCGGGTGGATTTGTCCGACTAAAGGCGGTGCTCCAGCATGGCCGCAGTCAAATGGCTGAAACAAGTAAAAGAACAAAAGAATAACAGAAACACTTCTTTTATTAAAGTTTCAAAAACTGACTACTTAGAGTTTCACGTTTCCGTTCGTCGGGCAGATGTGATCAGGAATGGAATAGAATTGTGACAGTACATTCAATATAGGATTTGATATAATCCAATTTGACGAATAAGCATTTGAATTTTGATATTCGGGTACTGTTTTTTCCACCTTATTTTGTATGTATGTGCTTACTCGTGCGTGTGTGCGTGCGTGTGTGTATGCATGTATATATCTATCTATCTATCTATCTATCTATCTATCTATCTATCTATCTATCTATCTATCTATCTATCTATCTATCTATCTATCTGTCTGTCTGTCTGTCTGTCTGTCTGTCTGTCTGTCTGTATGTATGTATGTATGTATGTATTTATGTATGTATGTATGTATATATATATATATATATATATATATATATATATATATTATATATATATATATATATATATACATTGTTTATAACTAGCTAGCTATCTTTGTGTACGTGTGTGTATGTATGCATGTGTGTATGTGTGTCTGTGTGTGTGTGATGATGTTTTCTTAGCAGGAACATAATTTTGATTAACTTTTATAAAAAAATGCTGATGCCCATATCGTACTGAAAGCATCGATTCCTGTTGGTTCACGAATGTGATTGCACCTGTTTGTACTTAGGTGAAGCCTAAATAAGGAATTTATAAAGCTTTTAAATATTTATATCTTCATGAATTTGTATTTTACAAATCCTCTATAGTCATATAAGTATGTTATATGTACGCATGTTTGAATTAAAGCACACGGATCCTTGAAATCGTTTGTTAATGGAATAAAGAATGCCCATTATTATTTATGCATATACTTACAAACACACACACACACACACACACACACACACACACACACACACACACACACATACGAGTGAGTGGATAACGAAAGGAAAAGGTACTCAAGACATTTAGTAGTAGTTACATGCATTATTTAAAACAGTTTGATTCGGCTCCTGCAACTTAAAGTTTCGCGGGCTTCTAATAGAAACCCGTCTGTTTTAGGTTTAGATTACCGAATGGAGAAATACAGGAATTCCAAGATGGCTACAGGAAAATAGGCTGCTATTGATCAATCCGGGTCACACGGTGTTGCCAAAATTGGATCAGTTGCTCAGCGACAGTAGTTTCTTTAGAAAAAGAGAATTTCTCTGGACAGGAAGCTGGCGATGCCTAAATGCCTGAGTGTGGCCGAAATAAGACCGATGAGTGTGTGAGTGCATGTTTGTGTGTGTGTGTGTGTGCGTGTGAGAGAGAGAGAGAGCGTGCGTATATATATATATATATATATATATATATATATATATATATATATATATATTTTTATGGATCCGATTTTTTTTCATTCGTACTTTTCAAAAGGAGGTAAAAAATTTGAAAATCGGCTATAATAATCTTTTCTACCCTAGGCACAAGGCCCGAAATTTTTGGGAAGGGAGCCAGTCGATCAGATCGACCCCAGTACGAAACTGGTACGTAATTTTTCGACCCCGAAAGGATGAAAGGCAAAGTCGACCTCGGCGGAATTTAAACTCAGAACGTAAAATCGGCTACAATAATGTAGCCTTCCAGTCTCATTGTATGATGTTGTGGAGAAAAAGATTGGAGTAAAAAGTTAAAGAAGTTTAAAAATCGAAAAAACTGTGTATTTTTAGCCAATAGCGAGATAGAAATCTTCCGCGTTTAACGGAGCGGTGTCAACTTTAAGGTTGTATCCTGTAAAATTTATAGTTTAGCGTCTGACCTGTTCATTGTAGGTTTCTCTAATAAACAGAAATACCTAATAAAATCAACACGTATCATCTTACTGTTTCTTTTGTCTCTTCATTGATTGTATTTTTATAAATCATTTTTCAAAATTTATTTTATTGTTATATATTTATGATATATTTGTCTGCGTATGTTCACTTTATGCATGTTTCAGTATTATGTATACCTGTCATGTATTTGTGTACATCATTAATATATAAGTGCATGTGTGTGCGTGTGTGTGTGTGTGAAAATGGGGCGTCTGTCTCCAAAACTCCAAAGTTGAGTAACGTTTTCATGCTTGAATTTGTAAACTACTATAAGAATAACGCTAGTCAACAAAGAATTTGTCCCAAGGAAAAGAATACCTGTATCTTATATGCTTTTGCAAGCAGAATTCAAAAATAATGTCAAATTATCTATATCACCCACTGTTTCTTTGTCGCAGTTTAAATTTTTATGAATAGAATTAACCTAGAGAAATCATAAATCCAGCTGTCTGAGCCAATGAGTCACCAAAATATATGAAATGAAAAATATATAAAAATACTAACACAGGAAAAGCACAAAAATACTAACACAGAAGCACAGAAAAGTATATAATATACTAATACACAGAGAAATTAAAACAAAACATGCGGGTGAAAAGGATCTCGTGGTGTGAAGCATCAAGTGTGAAAAACCAACATAGACAACAGCGGCACAGACACCAGAGAACCACAACACAGCGTGCAGTTGTCATGGTAACAAGCTGTTAATGCCATGCTGTCTGTTCATTGGCTAAAATTACCCAAAGTACCCAACTTTAATTCTAAATAACATCAGATTCTTTAATTTATGAGATAAAGTAATTGGTTGATCGTAATCAAAATTCAGAATTGCATCGATACAGCAAAAGTGAAGGCAATCTGAGCAAAATTAAAGGGGGCTCATTTTGCGAATGAGAAAAACTAGATCCATATCACATCCTTTACACCCACTCTCACATACCCCACCTCGACCTCCACCCTCAGACTAACCCACACACCACCCTTGTTTTCCCACTCTCGCTTCCCCCACATCCCAACACCATCACACCACACCACACACTACTACGCCATACACCACAATACCACACATCACATCACGTCACACCACCACCACGCACACACTGGCACTGACCACTTCCAAGCCCCACATCCACACATACACACATAGACACACGCACACGTCAAGGTCACCAGACCTCTTCCACGCGCACATAAATGTTCTCTTATACATTCCTTTTGGGATCACCACTACTTTATTATCTCTCCTTCTTCCTAGCACTCCTGTGTGACTCCTCTGTCCCGCTTTCGCCATGATAGATCGCTAGCCACTACATATTCTATATTTTCTCTCCTTGTTTCTTTCTGTGGAAGAGCGTAGGCTCGAAACGTTAAAGACATTTTTACTTTCCGAGCGTTAAACTAATGCATCTGTTTGTTGTCTACACCGATTTTTCTAATTTTTATCCACACAATCGTAATATACAATTGCAAATATGTATTTCTGAAAAATTTCCTTAAACAATATACATTTTAAGAGAGCAATAAAGAAAAATTTAGGAGATGAGAGAATGATCCGAAATTCCACCCCAAATAATTTTCTTTTAAATTTCATCAAATCAATCGTAATCTACATCCTGAAAGCATATCTCTGCAAAATTTCATTAGAAATATGCATTTTTTCAGAAAGTAATCAGAAATAAAGTCATGTGAGTAGGTGTCTTTCACTTTGTTTTCTGCATGTGTGTATGTTTGTATGCATATATGTATACACACACACACACACACACACACACAAATAAATAGATATATAGATTGATAGATAGATACATAAATATATACATATAATCAATAAATGCATGCATATGTCAATATATACATGTGTATAAATATATGTATGTATGTATGTATGTATGTACGTATGTATATATTTATATATGTATATATGTATGTATATTAGGTTGTCCGGAAAGTTCTGAGCGATTTTCATAATGCAAAAAGAGATATAAATAATTGACATTTCAATAAATTTTATTCAATGAAATAATTTCCATTATTATTAATGACCTTTATCCATCTATCAAGCAATTTAAATAATTCCATAAGTATTAAAAAAAAAAGTTATTTAGATGCATTTTGACTCCATCTAAATCGTTAAATGTTTTCCCTTGCAATGAGTTCTGTAGAGACAAAAACAAGTGGTAGTCGGATGGCGCAATATCAAGAGAATAAGGTAGATGGGGTAAGAGATCCCAGCCAAGTTCATGTATCTTTGTTCGGGTAGCCAAAGACACATGTGGTTGGGCATTGTCTTGTTAGAACACTATTCCATTTTTGATGTCAATCTCCGGCCTCAGTTCTTTGATTTTTGGTTCAAATTGTTCAGCTGACGACAGTACACATCTGAATTAATGGTCTTGTTTTGTGGGAGAAGCTCATAATAAATAATGCCTTTATGATCCTACCAAATACAAAGCATAGCTATTTTGGCATGGATGTTCGTCTTTGGTTGCCATTTTGAGGGATCCTTACGCAAACTCCAGGATCTTTTTCGCACTACGTTTTCGCACGCATTGAAGAGCTGTTATCCTCTGAACCCTAGGCTGTTGCAGTACCTGGTTCTTTTATTAGATACATTCGGTACTATGCAATAGCGTCCAATACGAGCATTCATATAACACTTGATGCACTTTGCTGCCAACTTGGAAATGTGTATGTGTATGACCAGGTCTCTAACTGTTTGTGACTCTGAGATTGCAGTAACTCCGGGTCCTGTAAATGCCGGTTGTGGAGCATTAGTGATCTTATAGCGCAGTGCTTGACATTTTACAGTATTAAATTGCATATTGTTTTGCTCTGCCCACTTGTATATTGCATTTAAGTCGTTCTGCATGTTTACGACATCATTACGATACTTTATTGCTAGTGATAATTTTGTATCATCGGCATAGCTAGTGAGAGTGGCTGTCTGAGTAACTGTGGGCATGTTGAAAAGGGCTACTATAAACATTGATGGCCCTAAGACAGTTTCCTGAGGGACACGGCTCAAAATTTGTGTTTCCCTAGAGGGTGCACCATTGGCTGCATCTGTCTGACTTCTATCATTTAGGATGTCATGCAGCCGTTCTAATTTACCAGCTATACTAAGATTTCGCAACTTGTGACATATCACCGACATTTGAATGGTCGACCAGCTGCTTCAGGACCCAGTCATGATGCCGTAAGAACTGTGTGAGGCAGATCCAGCCTGGACGGAATCCATGCTGAGTATCGTTCAGCAAGTCATTTTCTTTTAGGAATGTAATCAGTTTGTTTCTGACAATTCGCTCCATGACTTTGCTGATATGTGAAGTCAGAGAGATGGTTCTGTAGCTTTTGGCCTCTGCTCTGCTTCAACCTTTATGGATAGGGCATATGATGCCTTCTTTTAGCTTCATATATATACATACATACATATATATATATATATATATATATATATATATATATATAATATATATATATATATAAGTAAAAGGTGAAGAGAGGTGTATGAACAACAAGCAGGTGTATTAGTTTGATGCTCGGGAAAGTGAAAAAGTCTTTTACGTATGTATGTATGTATGTATGTATGTTGTATGTATGTATGTATGATGTATGTATGTATGTATGCATGCATGCATGTATGTATGTATGTATGTATGTATGTATGTATGTATGTATGTATGTATGTTATGTATGTATGTATGTATGTATGTATATTATATATATATATATATTATATATATATATATATATATATATATATATATATACTTGGGAATGGATGCGTCGCATTCAATTAAATAAATGATATATAAATATGTATGTGTGTGTGTGTGTGTGTGTGTATACATGCATATATGGGTACAGGACGTCCCCAACGCTGCTAATAACATACATATGAGAGATAGATACAAGACGTGGACATTAATTACAGGACAAAAACCAGTGAAATACGTAGTCTTGTATCTATCTCTCGTGTGTATGTTATTTGCACCGTTGGTGACGTCTTGTACCCATATATCCATATATATATATATATATATATATATATATATATATATATGCATACACTAATCTCTCTCTCCCCTTTTCGCTCACTCTCACTCTCACTCTCTACATGCGCGCACATTTATACTCACACATACAAACATATATATGCATGTTATTTACAAGCTACGGAACTTATTACACAAAGCGAAGTATATATATTTTATTGCTCGAGATTGCAACAAGAGTGACTCAGACAAATAAATATGCATATGATTGCCTTTTCTCTTTTTCATTTAGTATTCACTGTGACCGACAACCTGCTTTGTATTAGACTGAAAGAAAGTCCATTCGTATTTTCGACATGATCACTTTGAAGTCATTTTTTCAATATTACTAAGCATCTGTTTTTACATTCCAATGTTGTTCTTCCTTTGCAAATTACTTTATGTCATCTCTCTCTATATAAACGGCAGTTTGTCTGTGTGTCTGTCAGGTTGTACCCTCACCCTGACCACGGCTTTCAACCAATTATGATGAAACTTGACACACACATAGCCCAATGTCATAATTCAAAACTAACGCAGCGAAAATTTTGAAAAGTTCCCCCAGTTCTGAAAAAAATCGATAAATTCGACATGGGGTCGAGAATCAGAAACACAAACCACAGACTCTCTAGGGGTCGCAACTCGACCTTTTTAACTAAAAAAAATTTACCATAATTTTTTTTCCATTTTTTGGCTATAACTCTCTAAAAATGCTTTATAGTTATTTCCCTTACAAACCCGAGCAACGCCGGGCGATACTGCTAGTAGTGTTTAAATTCGTGTCGATTTTACTATTTTAAAATGAGTTTAGATCAGACTCATGCTGTAGTTCTTATATTAGATACATTCGGTACTATGCAATAGCGTCCAATACGAGCATTCATATAACGCTTGATGCACTTTGCTGCCGACTTGTTAATGTGTATGTGTATGCCCAGGTCTCTAACTGTTTGTGACTCTGAGGTTGCAGTAACTCCGGGTCCTGTAAATGCCGGTTGTGGAGCATTCGTGATCTTATAGCGCAGTGCTTGAAATTTTTCAGTATTAAATTGCATATTGTTTTGCTCTGCCCACTTGTATATTGCTCTACCCACTTGTATATTGTATATTGCTCTGCCCACTTGTATATTGTATATTGCTCTGCCCACTTGTATATTGTATATTGCTCTGCCCACTTGTATATCCTACTCATGCTGTAGGAATTCAAAAGGGAGTCTTCAGCAATGGATGCAGCAGTGAATATTTGTTCTGTCTACGCGGATGAAGCTTTAAGAACCTGAAGATGCCAACGATGGTTTGACTGGTTTGCTCAGGAAGTTGTTCTGTCGCCAGATCCCTCTCGATCTAAACGATCAAATTCTATCAATATTGAGCTTCTGAAGATCGTAGTTGAGGAAAATCCAAAGCTAGCTCTTTTACTCTTTTACTTGTTTCAGTCTATTGACTGTGGCCATGCTGGAGCACCGCCTTTTGTCGATCAAATCGACCCCAGGACTTATTCATTGTAAGTCTAGTACTTATTCTATCGGTCTCCTTTTGCCGAACCGCTAAGTTACGTGGACGTAAACACACCAGCATCGGTTGTCGAGCGATGTTGGGGGGTGGGACAAACACAGACACACAAACATATACACACATATACATACACATATATATATATACATATATACGACGGGCTTCTTTCAGTTTCCGTCTACCAAATCCACTCACAAAGCTTTGGTCGGCCCGAGGCTATAGTAGAAGACACTTGCCCAAGGTGCCACGCAGTGGAACTGGACCCGGAACCATATGGTTGGGAAGCAAGCTACTTACCACACAGCCACTCTTACGTCTAACTGTACAATAATTAACAAAATTGTTCAATTCCAGTTACACTTTGATCTTAAAACACCTTCATGAAGAAGAAAAAAGTATCTAAATTGGTCAGTGAGTCCCTCATCATCTGATTGATTCTCAGATTAAAGAGTTCATAATAGAAGAGTAAAATTGTCACCAAAACATTCCTAGGTAGAGTCATCAGAAGCGACGGAAAATTGGCTCTCTGTAATTATATCCAACGAAAATAACAATGGTTAGCACTCAATGAAACAGGAGAACCCTTCTTCGTATCAGGGCTACACCCAAAACATTATGCCGTGTGTTTGGTGGGATATGAAAGGCGTCGTCTATCATGAAGTGTTAAACCAAGACAAAACGGTTAATATGAAGAAGTACTGTCGTCAATTGGAAGCATCGCACAAAAATTTGCGGCATCATATGACATCATTGGTCAGTCGTAAAGGGATGTTGCGCTTAAAATATAATGCAAGAAGCGCATATTACGCAAGTCACCCAGGAAAAGATTATAGCACAAAATATGGAAGTTTTGCCTTATTCTCCTAACTTTCGTGATCTTGTTCTGTCATCTTTTCAGATCATTACAACATTATTTAGAGGGAAAACGGTTTATGACTTGTGAAGAGGTTAAGAATGATGCTGAGTGTTTCTTTGCTTCGACACCTGAAAAACTTTACGCCGTCCAAAACCATACTGTGAGAAATATACCATGCAAATTACTAGTCTAAAATTTTCATAATATATAACATTGAACAGTAAGATTATTATAATTATCTCTATATATATAAACGGCAGTTTGTCTGTCTGTGTGTCTGTCAGGTTGTACCCTCACCCTGACCACGGCTTTCAACCGATTCTGATGAAACTTGACACACACATAGCCCAATGTCATAATTCAAAACTAACGCAGCGAAAATTTTGAAAAGTTCCCCCAATTCTGAAAAAAAATCGATAAATTCGACATGGGTCGAGAATCTAAGCTTTTTATATGCAACACATTTTCTACAGACTGTCTAGGGGACGCAACTCGACCTTTTTAACTCTCGGAACAAGTGGGGTAAGTATCCCAAAATGTATAAAAATGTACAAAAACGGCAAAAAGCGGCAGCAATGTGAGTGACAACAACGAAAAAGTCAAAAGTGACCAAACTGAACAAACGAATGGAAAAGGTTTTTTGATGCACACGACAAAAGCGGTTTATAATAAACCAAGAGTTTGCAAGTAGCGTCCGAGGACCCTTAGGGTACGTCAAAAATTTAAGGTAAAACGTTTGGGTGGTAGTTATAAAGAAAGTGTAAACAAAAAAAGTATTCGAATAACTTGCGGCTGCAGCAGCTATTAGCAGAAGTGGCGGTGTTGAGGGTAAAGTCTCAAATGTAATTTCTTCCTGGTAAGAATTGGTTGGTTTGAATTATCGATAGCTGTTTGATAGTTATTTGGGGGTGAAGAGAATACATTGCAACCTACACATGCGCCTTCGTTCCCTAGAGGGAAAGGACTAGATTAGGATTAGTCGTTGCCTACTAGGGGCTCTTACATACCCGGGCAACGCCGGGCTATGCTGCTAGTATAATATATAAGAGCAAATAGTTTTAAAATCACAGCGAATATCATCAATTTGCTTCATATGGGATTATGTTATCAATAATGGTGGAGGCTCTGTTATCTTGATTAAATATATCAATTATGACCAAAGAAACCATTTGTTTGCTTTCTCATCTTGAAATATGACAACTTTCTTTTCAATCAAGCAGCAAAGGTTTGAAGGAAAGCTTCTTGTTTTGTTCAACATCCTACAATCTACTACTACTACTACTCCACCACCACCACCACCACCACCACCGCCGCCGCCGCTACTACTACTACTACTACTACTACTACTACTGCTGCTGCTGCTGCTGCTGCTGCTGCTGCTGCTGCTACTACTACTACTACTACTACTACTGCTGCTACTACTACTACTACTACTACTACTACTACTACTACTGCTGCTACTACTACTACTACTACTACTACTACAAGGAAACTAAACATTTGCACAGTTTCAAAGGAACGTCAGCATACTCTTGAACATGATGGTTAAAAAAAAAAGACAAAAAAAAACAACAAAAACATGGAAACTAAAGAACTCAGAACGAACCCCGAACCATAGGATCTCGGCACTTGCTACTGAATGTCCATTCTGGTCTATTAATATTTATTGTATGAAACTAACATGCCAATAACAATAACAATACAATATTACTTTTGCAGGGTTTTTTTTTTTCCCTATTTCTAATTCAGCTCCCGACTCTCACCGGATTTAGTCAAAGCCATTTGACGGCCGTGCATTGGGAATGAAGACAAATCATAAAAGCTGCGGCGGGATTTTGTATTAGGCTTACGTTTAAATTAGAGCTTATGGAGATCTAATTCAGATGTTTTCTTTTTTTATTATTATTGGACGAAACCATCGCATCTGTGTTTGAAATTGGAATTCACTTTCTATGAATAAGCAATTAAGCGTATGCACATTGAGGATTTACGTTTAGCATACAAATAGAAATCTGCCGTTTGCTATGAATACGTAAATTTTGCCATATTAGATAGACTCATAGTTTGACGGTAAGAGAAGGCGAATAAGGCGGCGAGCTGGCAGAATCGTTAGCACGTCGGGCGAAAAGCTTAGCGGTATTTCGTCTGCCGTTACGTTGTGAGTTCAAATTCCGCCGAGGTCGACTTTGCCTTTCATCCTTTCGGGGTCGATAAATTAAGTACCAGTTACGCACTGGGGTCGATGTAATCAACTTAATACCTATGTCTGTCCTTGTTTGTCCCCTCTGTGTTTAGTCCCTTGTGGGTAATAAAGAAATAGGTAAGAGAAGGCGAATGCGAGATTGAGAATTATTGGAAAAATACATATATATTTTTCATTGGTATGTTTGGTTATTTTGAGTGGCTGTTTTGCAAAGATGTTTCTAAATGATACACAACTGATAATTATGAACTTTGATTTATCGATTAAGTGTACAGTCAGGTGTATTTACTGATGAAGAAACTCTCTGAAGTTACTGTTTGACTGAAACGTCACTGAACAGTTAGAGTCAAAACAAAGAGTCATTATGAAAGATTTGGTGACGCTTAAATCTCTCAAACCGATGTACGTGGGAGAATTGAAGTCCATACTTCAAGTTCAGAACAGTCCTCAATAATACACTGCTCTCGCTTTTAACCGTCATGGAAACCTAGCAGTGAAGTGGAAGTAGTTATTTCGTTGCTGTTTTGACCCACGTTTGCCTTGATCGAGCAGACCTATGAACGAGTCAGTTCCAAATGTGGCCATTAATATATATTTTATAACTCGGACTACATTATCCAGTGTATCCTGTTCTTTTCTGCGGATAGAAGTATGTTATTTAAATGATATTTGGCTGCTGTTTCCAACAGATCGAGTGATTGTGTAGTGACTCCCTAATTAGTTCGGAATGGGACTAGTCGTAAGTATTGCGGTTAGCTATTACTGTCGGTTACAAATAACGAGAATTTGCATTTATTTGTCCACAGCGAGAAATTTTCTTCATAAAATACAGTGACTGGCTTTCTTACGGGTTCGAACGTGCCCCTAGCATATTTGAACTGGTAATAAATTTATATTTAGGCACATAACTGCTTAGCGCTTTTATTTCTTACATACACACACTCACACACACACACACACACACACACACACACACACACACACACACACAACACACACACACACATACACATACACACGAATATTTAAATACATAGATATGTATATATGTATGTCTAAAAAAAACATGTGTCAGACAAAACGGTTACTCATTTATTAGTTAACTGAGTCGGTATATTATTAATGAAATATAATACTATAATACTATAAGGCGGCGAGCTGGCAGAAACGTTAGCACGCCGGGTGAAATGCTTAGCGATATTTCGTCTGTCGCTACGTTCTGAGTTCAAATTCCGCCGAGGTCGACTTTGCCTTTCCTCCTTTCGGGGTCGATAAATTAAGTACCAGTTACGCACTGGGTCGATGTAATCGACTTAATACCTATGTCTGTCCTTGTTTGTCCCCTCTATGTTTAGCCTCTTGTGGGTAATAAAGAAATAGGTATTTCGTCTGCAGCTACGTTCTGAGTTCAAATTCCGCCAAGGTCGACTTTGCCTTTCATCCTTTCAGGGTCGATTAAACAAGTACCAGTTACGCACTGGTGTGGATATAATCGACTTAATCCGTTTGTCTGTCCTTGTTTGTCCTTTCTGTATTTAGCCCCTTGTGGGTAGTAAAGAAATAGGTATTTCGTCTGCAGCTACGTTCTGAGTTCAAATTCCGCCAAGGTCGACTTTGCCTTTCATCCTTTCGGGGGTCGATAAATTAAGTACCTGTTACGCACAGGGGTCAATGTAATCGACTTAATCCGTTTGTCCGTTCTTGTTTGTCCTCTCTGTATTTAGCCACTTGTGGGTACCAAAGAAATAGAAATATAATACTATATTCTCTTACCAGCAACTTCGCCAATCGGTTTCATATGGGAATTGAGAAAACTCCGGCAATCATCAGAAATGGCCGACAAGAAAAATATGGAGGTGAACAAAGAATCCGAGCCTTATTTTCCTTTCGGGTTTTCTGGTGATTGCCAGAGTTACCTGAAATCCTGTATGAAACCGATTTGTTCTCGTGGTGATGTCCCCCCCCCCACCATCTATGCCCCGGTGGCAAATAAAAGAGGTTATCATCGTTATGATTATTAGTATTTTTATTATTACTACTATTAGTAATGGTGATGGTTAACAACAACAACAGCAACAACAACAATGATTTCAAATTTTGGCATAAGGTCAGCATTTTCTGGGAAGGAGATAAGCCGATTACAAGTTAGGATTTTTTTTTCTCCTTGCTTAACGTGAACACTATTTTATCAGCTCCCTTCAGATTATCATTTTTATAAGACGGAATATTGTCATGAAGGCAGAAGTTAGACGGGTGACTGAAAATGACGAAATACTGTATCTAAGATCAAAGATGGAGACAGAAGAATCGATGATCGCAGTGCATAGGAGATGGTGTTCAAAATTAAGGATAACAGTAAACTGTTTTAATTAAAATATGTAACGTTGGGATTTTAAAGATGTCTACTATCATTTTAGAGGTTTGGTTGCATATATAGATATACTTAACAGTGGAGGCGCAATGGCCCAGTGGTTAGGGCAGCGGACTCGCGGTCATAGGATCGCGGTTTCGATTCTCAGACCGGGCTTTGTGAGTATTTATTGAGCGAAAACACCTAAAGCTCCACGAGGCTCCGGCAGGGGATGGCGGTGATCCCTGCTGTACTCTTTCTCTCACTCTTTCTTCCTGTTTCTGTTGTACCTGTATTTCAAAGGGCCGGCCTTGTCACTCTCTGTGTCACGCTGAATATCCCCGAGAACTACGTTAAGGGTACACGTGTCTGTGGAGTGCTCAGCCACTTACACGTTATTTTCACGAGCAGGCTGTTCCGTTGATTCGGATCAACCGGAACCCTCATCGTCGTAAACCGACGGAGTGCTTCCATCCCAGATATACTTAAGATACGATGATTAAATGTAAGGTATAACTCTTTATTGATTTAACCTGGAGGAAGAGGCTGTATCCTTTCTCCGGCTTTTCGGTCACGGGTATGAAAGTGAATATAACATTGGGTGTATATTTTAAACAGGTGTGATAGAAGCTACAGCTCAATAGGTCATATCAGAATTCATGCGTAAATAAACTGATATTCTCCAAGCTATCTGATATTGTTCTATTTTATAGCCTTTATTCAATAAAATGTTCATTTTTGCAAGAAATATTTCCCTCATTGAATAGAACATATGATTTGACAAACTTGTCAGAATCAAGAGCACGGAGATAGTTCTGGTCTTTGTTATTAAAAATATGTGAAAGGCAAGATATAGAGCTTTGAAAGGACAATTAATACATTTGACATTTCAGGTAACACCAGTTTAGATAAGCAAACATTGACCTACTTCACCATATTATTTTTAGATCAGAACGAGTCCTTTCTTTTCTACCCTAGGCACATTGCCTGAAGCTTTTAGATCGAACCAGTACGCGGCTGGTACTTAATTTATCGATCCCGAAAGGATGAAAGGCAAAGTCGACCTCGGCGGAATTTGAACTCACAACGTAACGGCAGACAAAATACCGCTAGGCATTTCGCCCGGCATGCTAACGATTATGCCAGCTCGCCGCCTTAATATAATCCTTTCCACTATAAAGACAAGGTCTGAAGTTTCGGGGAGGGGGCTAGTCGATTACATCGACACCAGTACGCAGCTGGTACTTAATTTATCGACCTCGAAAGGATAAAAGGCAAAGTCGACCCCAGCGGAATTTGAACTCAGAACGTAACGGCAGACGAAACACCGCTAAGTATTTAGTCCGGCGCGCTAACGATTCTGCCAGCTGGCCGCCTTAAGAATGAGTCCATTCTGTGAAATTATCACCTTCATTGACCTCAATTTTTACAAGTCTTGTAATAGTATCATAACTTGTCCGCACAGACATTTTCAAACACAGTTGAAGATTTTTCTCATTTCTGAAGGCAGTCTTTCTTAAACCATTCGAACACCAACTGGTCAAGATCAACTATCACACATTTAAATATTACAAAGCACTACCATCTCCCAAAACCCGTCATATTTCGAGACAGTTGACTGGTTTAGGTATATCCATTCACATCCCAGACACAGCTAAAGACCTTACTCTCGAATCCCCCAAATGGTTCGCAGACACTGTATTACAACAATACATGAAAACACAATATCATAATTGAAAAATCTCACCAACTTCACTCGTGGACAAAACGTTTAAAAAGAATAT
>NC_042998.1:10212894-10290394 GCF_006345805.1 Octopus sinensis
ACACATTACGGATGAAACAAGAATTAAAACAACGAAAGATAAAAACAACGATTAAGTATAAGATCAGAGCAACTGACTATGATGGGTTGATAAAATAATTTTAAACATTGAATTGTAATACCACGTCTGTTGGCAAGGAAATTTTACATGGATGCAATATGAAAGACAAGAAATATAAAAGAAGAGGGCAAAAACATAGGAAGAAAGATAGGAAAGAAGAAAAAAGAAAGAGAGAGAGAGAGAGAAGAAAAAGAAAGAAAGTAGAAAGGAAAGAAAGAGAGAAAGAAAGAACAGGGTAGAAGGAAGGGAGGAAGGTGGAAATCATTCAGTGTTGGATGGGAAACAAGTGTGAGAATCGAATTTCCAGGATATAAAGAGAAAAACGACAAAAACATTTAATTGATGTCACACGATTAAACAGCTCCATTGTTCAGTAAAACTCTGTGAAAGTGCTCGACTGGAATTATACAAGATTCAAGAGTTTATCCGATCTAATTTTACAGCATCTCTGCGAGAGGTGCCTTTTTTTCCCCCCCATTCTATCTATCTATCTATCTATCTATCTATCTATCTATCTATCTATCTATCTATCTATCTATCTATCTATCTATCTATCTATCTATCTATCCTTCTCTCTTTCTCTCTCACACACATACGCACAGACACACAGACCCTCCCACACACACATTCTGGCGCGTAGTTTCTAGCTCGCCTGCGTTTTTCCTTTTTTCCTACATATATATTCATATGTGTGTGTGTGTGTGTGTGTGTGTGTGTGTGTGTATATACATATATATATATATACACACACACACACACACACACACACACACATACATATATATATATATATATATATATAAATATTGTATATATATATATATGTGTGTGTGTGTGTGTGTGTGTGTGTGTGTGTATGTATATGTATATATATATATATATCTATATATATATATATAATATATATATAGTATATATATATAATATATATATATATACACACACACATGTAACGTGTTCAAATTTCTGCGTTTTTGCCATATATCACCATCTGTCAATCCATCCAACCTTCCATCCATCTCTCTCTCTCTCCTCTCTCTCTCTCTCTCTCTTTATCTATCTATCTATCCATCCATCCATCCATCTATCCATCTATCTATCTATCTCTTGACCGATCCATTTATCGTTATTCCTTTCCTTTTAACTTCTTCTTTAGATTCTGTCCATCAATATCCCATTCACCCACTCATTCATTTCTTTGTTATTCTCGTCTTCGCCTGTCTCTTTCTTTCATTCTTTCTTACACACACACACACACCACACACAAACTGACACAGACACGCGCACATACGAACACACTCACATATTCCGATACGCAGTCGGACAAGTAGCAAGGCTCTTATTCTGTTGACAAGGAAGTTAATTTCCAGTGTATTCATTGCATCCGAATGGAAATCTAGGGCCAGACAGATAATCGATCAACTGACTATTTAGATCAGATTATTTCTATATATGTTCCAACAGCTGTTAAAGGCGTGGATGATGACATAGACCTTACAGTCAGTCTATCTATCTATCTATCTATCTATCTATCTATCTATCTATCTATCTATCTATCTATCTATCTATCTATCTATCTATCTATCTATCTATCTATCTATCTATCTATCTATCTATCTATCTTGTTAGCTAGCTAGGCATCTGTCTGTCGGCTTTTCTATCTATCTGTCTGCTTATATGTATGAATATATATATATGTGTATATATATATATATATATATATATATATATATATATATAGATATATATATATATATATATATACGTATATATATATATAAATATATGTATGTATATATATATATATATATATACGTATATATATATGAATATATATATATATATATTTATATATATATGTATATATATATATACGTATATATATATAAATATATGTATATATATATATATATGTATGTATATATATACATACATACATACATACATACATACGTAAATATATACATGCTCTCTCTCTCTCTCTCTCTCACACACACACACACACGTATATGTCATTGGCTGATGCTGTTTGCTATTATTCCACATTTCACCATGAATCAATCATTCAGACGGCCATGTATGGGCTAAAATGAAGAACCTGCTTTTGTCTAAAATGGCGTCGGGATCACTCTCCTTTGATGGCTAGCATAGACCACATGAGCTGAACATAATAGGCAGTAATTTCTAAATGATTTCTTAAGTAATTTCTTAAGATTTGTCAAGCTTGCCGACTTGGTAACAGAATTTTTCATGTGGGTTTCTTCGTACACTCAACGACATATAATGCATAAGGGGATGTTTCTATTTTTAGTGGAAAGCAAAAGTACATAATTTGTTATTAAATGCCCATATTTTAGCTTGATTTGCCCATATTTTAGCTTGATTTTTATCTGTCGAATTTCTCGCTTAACCACGCGTTGGATGTAGCCTTCAGTTTCAGCCAATCTGTTGTTCGAAATCCAGTGCTGCAGGTCTACACTTAAAGGTCTTAATCTTATACTTCTTTGCATGAAAGTATAACGAAAGGATTTTTCCCTAGTTTGAAATAAGTTAGGTAGATTATTTACATTATTTACATTATTTACATTCGACGAATATTTGTCATCTTGTTTGTTGTTAACACAACGTTTCGGCTGATATACCCTCCAGCCTTCTTCAGGTGTCTTGGGGAAATTTCGAACCTGAGTTCTCATTCCTAAGAAGGCTGGAGGGTATATCAGCCGAAACGTTGTGTTAACAACAAACAAGATGACGACAAATATCCGTCGAATGTAAATAATGTACATAATTCCTCATATCTTAAATATAGAACTGTAAGTTAGGTAGAGTCAACATTTTGAGATGTTTTAGTGTCACATTTTTACTACACTGCTGACAGTGACTACTTGCGGCCGCTATATGCGTTTTAATTAATAACAGCACTTCATTTTATCCTAGTATTGTTTTCCTTTTTTACTTTCAGGAACTGAATATGTTTTGAAAGGAACGTTACACTACACATATTTCTGGATACAAGGGAATGATAATACTGTGCGAATCCAACTTTAAAGGTATTTTAGGTTAACCTGATATATGAAATTCAATAAATCAACCTAACACAACAGTAGAGCACCAGTTATTAGTATTTCCTGTATGTGTATCTACATACACACACACACATACACACAGACACACACACACACACACACACACACACACACACATATATTCTTATATATATATATATATATATATATATATATATATATATATATATATATATATATATATATATAACGGGAAAGTTTACGAAAATAAACAAAAGACGAAGACAGTGGTGTACAAAACAAACAGATGTATTAGTATAGCGCTCAGGAATAGAAAAAGTCTTTTACGTTTCGAGCCTACGCTCTTCTTATAGATATATATATATATATATATATATATATATTATATATATATATATATAACGGGAAAGTTTACGAAAATAAACAAAAGACGAAGACAGGTGGTGTACAAAACAAACAGATGTATTAGTATGGCGCTCAGGAATAGAAAAAGTCTTTTACGTTTCGAGCCTACGCTCTTCTATATATATATATATATATATATATATATAATTATATATATATACGAGCTTGTTTGTGTTTATATATACACACACACATGCGTGCGTGCGTGTGTGTGTGTGTGTAAGGCATAATTTCGCAAAGGAAACTGATATATATGAATATATACATTTACTTACATACACACATTCACACACACACACACACACACACGCACGCGCGCACACACACACACACACACACACACACACACATATGTATTCTCATTACTCATGTGGATTCCCGGGTCAGGCACTGATTCTGACTCTGAGATTGCACTACACCCTGGTCCACTGTATTTCGATGGCAATCTGTTTGTGTGTTGTTAGTAGAGTGCTTGAAAGTTCTCAGCATTAAACTGCATGTACTTTCGCCAGCCCACTTGTATATCGCTTTTCCTTTGGAAACTGTACTGAGATCACTCCTTTTTGCGGTGGATCTCCCAAACATCCCATCAGTCATACAGACAACCACTCTCACCAGCTATGTTGTTGATAAATAGTAACGCAGCCGGTCAAGAACACCGATGTCACCCTAAATTACAGAAAGAATACAATATACAAGTGAGCTGGCGAAAATAAAATGCAGTTTAATGCCAAGGGTTTTGAAGCACTCTACTGGCTGCACACAAATATATATGTATGTTTGCATGTATATATGTGAGCTATATGAGATAATAGTTTCACTTTAATTGTTTCAGTATTAATAGGGAAACTGAAAGTATCTCATATAATAATAGAGATGTTATGGTTTCACTTTTGACACATAATACTGAAATAGTTTAAGAGATAAGAGATTGCTCCAGGCTAGCATTAGGCAAGAAGTTAAAACTTTTTGGGACCCATATTACTGTATGGACCCTAAGTAAGGCATGTGTAAAATTTCAATGCAATCGGTTGGGTAGTTATCGAGTGTTAGTCATGTGCTCATACAGACAGATAGACAGACTGACGCACATGCTCAGTTTTATATATATTGACTAGCAGTATCGCCCGGCGTTGCTCGGGTTTGTAAGGGAAATAACTATATAAGCATTTTTAGAGATGTAAAGTATAATACCCATCTCAATATGGCTAACCACAAAGGGGGGGGGGTGTTACTGTAGCTTTTTACGTTCTGAGATTTAATAATAAATTTTTAGAGTTACTTCCCTTATATATGCCAAAAATGCATTAAAAATGGGAAAAATTGATGGTAAATTATTTTTTAAATCGTAGACTCATCGTAGACGCGCGCTAATACCCAGAAGGGCTCGATATGAATCACGACTATAAGATACCCGCTTTTGGTTAAACTGCACCGCAAAATGTGGGAGTAGTTAGGAATCTAAATCGTAGGAGACAGACAGTACACAACCTCACTTTTATATATAAAGATATGAATTTAAATAACAAATTATCATACAGTCATGAATACATAAAATAAAGACACAATTGTTGACAGCTGTAAAATAGTGAGTCACAGAATGAACTTACACTTTTGCACGTAAGACGACAAAGCGCAAAACCTATAAGATTTCCATGTCATCCAGTATGATGAATAACGAAACTCTTGAAATAAATTAAATGAATTTCATAATTAAGTTGTCTTACATAAACTCATAAATCTGCACACTATTTTTAAACATAGAGACGCAGCATGGTTATCTGTGAATTAAACGAAACTATGAATGCCTCATTGATTCAGCAACCGGATTATTATTAGCGATAATTCTTAAATTCTAGTATCCTAAAAATGGGCGAATTGGTTCATCGTAAATAATAACATTCATTTGTTCAACAATATAACATCATAATACACTCTCAAAAATTTGTCCTACGAAGAAAGGTTGAGTACGCTCGACCTTTATTCTCTTGAAAAACGCCGCCGCCGTGGTGATCTCATTCTCGCTCACAACATCATAAGCGGAAAGTGTAACCTCTCGAAAGAGCTGTTCTTCACTCCTGCTCCAGAGCGTCGGCTGCGGGGTCATTCCGAAAAGCTCTACCTGCGACGATTTCATCTCAATCGAAGGAGAGGAGCTTTCTCCGTCCGGGTTGCGGATCCGTGGAACAAGCTGCCAGACGAGATGGTGAAGATGCCGACGACCGCTTTGTTCAAGTGTTCTCCCTTCAAGTTCAAGTGTTCAAGTGTTCTCCCTTGACCTCAAGTGGCCTGAACTCTTTACATGAACACCACCCTGTCCCCCTACATGGCCTTGCTATTTGCTTTTAGCCAAAAATTAACTAACTAACTTGCTTGGAATAAAACAGTTGATTGTATTCTTGCAAGACATGCCAAGTCTGTTCTTTCAAAGATTTCGTATGAAATATTGTGCAGTGTCAAAAGACCTCAAATACTATGTATATATATTCTGTTAGTGAAAAGCTAGAATAGAAAGAGAAATATGGCCACAGAAATAAAAAAAAATTACAATTTAGAGCGATAAATCAATCGGTATATAAACATGAAGTAATAGACAATAGACCAGTGTTGTAAATAAAACTTCCTGCAGTCCCTGAGACATTTTCACCGGCTAAATGTTATTTTCTTAATAAACTAGACAAATATTTTCTTAAACCTAAAATCAAATTAGAATCTAATCATGTGATGAATAGCAAAATCTACTCTGTTTTCTGTCGTTTGTTAACCATTGTTTTTCGTGCTCACCTGAATGAACTGTAGTAAAAGGTAAAGATTGCGTGACATTAACGTTTTCCTTTGAAGCTAACGCATTAAAATCCAATATTCGGTGATGTGAACAAGTTAAGAATACAAACAAGTCATATCATCCGAATTCCAGACATTATCTACACAATGTTAATAACAAAATCTGTATCAAATACTCAGCAGATCCTTAAGCAAATCTTTATATTTTATCACAAATATTGGTTTCAAATTTTGGCACAATACCAGCAATTTTGGGGTATGAGGTAAGTCGATTACATAGACCGTAGTACTCAACTGGTCCTAATTTTATCGACACTGAAAGGATGAAAGGCAAAGTGGACCTCGGTGGAATTTGAACTCAAAACATGTAGACCGACGAAATGCCGCTAAGTATGCGTGCTAACGAGTCTGTCAGCTTGCCACCCTATTTAACAACCAATCAATTTTACTGAATTTTCTTAATAAATCAGCTACGTATTCTATTGAATCTAATGTTAAATAAAATTAGTAAAGTTTTCTCCCTTTTTATCTTTTATTAACATCTGGATTTTATCTAATCTCCTATTTTTGCTATTTAGAATCTTACGACTGATAAATCAGCTCAAATAAATATTCAAAATTAATCAGACATTAGTTATTTTCTCTACAAACCCTACAAAATGCTTCTAAATAAGTTTTATAAAAACAAATCAAATAATTATTCCAATAATAATAATAAAGACCTGAATATAATTAATTGTACATGTAGAGATAAGACTAAATGTAATTTGGATGATGTAGTATATAAATGTGTAGTGACTTTGATTGATGATAATAATAGGAATAGTTATAATTCAAATGCGATTTATATAGGGGTCGATTTCTAATAAAATCAAATTAAGGGTGGCTCAACACATGAATTCTTTTAAGAATAGAAATTTAATTAATTTTACTGGCCTTAGTAAATATATTTGGGAACTAAAATCTAAACGTATTACGTACAAATTAAATTGGGAGATTGTTTGTAAGGCAAAAACTTATCGAATAGGTAGTAATTTTTGTTTATTATGTACTAATGAATTTAAAGAGATATTATTAACTAATAATAAAAAATTTGTTAACTTCCTAGATGAGCGAAAAATTAAATGCAGACGTAAGTTAAAATACTTATATGTTCAGCTAATTTGTATATATATATATATATATATATATATATATATATATATATATATATATATATATATATATATAAACCCTATTTTATGTTAATAATTGTTGTAGTTATAATTTGTAGTAGTATAATATGTATAAATTAGCACGAGATTATATAATGTATATTACATAATTAGAATAAAATTAAACTTAGATGTTTATAAAATAAATAAATAAATAAATAAATAAATATGGATTAAATTATAGAAATTATGTGTTTTACGTTTTTTAGTTTGAAATTATTTAGACTTTAAAGTTTTCCAGTAAATGGTATATCACAGTTAGTTTTTTTCTTATTCAAACAGCTAAAATATATTTTGTCTTTTCAACAGCTTAAATACATATTTCTATCTATCTATTTATTCTATAATTTTTACTTACGCCATGTTTTCACGCGATAAATTTCTTATAAACGATAAATTTCTTATAAACGCTAAGTTCTACATATTATGTTTAAAATTTTAGTTAACAGAATTTCTTCGATAAGATTAATTATGTTTTTATTTTAAGTAAAACTGTTAAATTTTATTCTATTATTAATTGCTAAAACACGTATTTTTCTATATTTATTAGTTAATTTATAAGTTAAGATACGTACATTATTATTATTATTATTATTATTATTATTATTAATTATTATTATTATAGACCTGATAAGTGACTATATTTTTTAATAGAATTAATTTTAGATCGACTTAGTTTTATTCGAATTGATTTTATTATTATTATCTATTTGAAAATATACCCACGAAACGCGCGTAGTCTATTTACTGTTTATTGTTTATGTACTTTATTGATTTTTAGAATAATGTCTTCTATAGTATATTTAACTTTTTCTATACGGTGTGAATAATGACTTTCACTATTGAATTACTTAATTCAATAGTGTTTTTAGTCGTGATTTTTTGTTTGCTTGTTTGCCCATGGACAAGATATCTCAAGATGGATTCGGATGAAACTTTCAGGGATGTCTGGCCTCATGACTGACGCGAACTGGTTAGATTTGGGAATCGATCCGGTACCGGACAAGGATTCTGGATTATTTTCCGGCTTTTAACTTAATTTTTGAGAGCGGTCGGGTTCATTTTTAGTATTCTCGTTTTTGAGAGCAGTCGAATTTATTGTAGATATTCTTATTTTAAAAATCATCTCTGGCTAATCGTTGAGAGGACGTTGCTGTTGCTTTGGTGGAGGTTTATTATTATTATTATTATTATTATTATTATTATTATTATTATTATTATTATTATTATCATTATTATCATTATTATTATTATTATTATTATTATTATTATTATTATCATTATTATTATTATTGTTATTATTATTATTATCATTATCATCATCATTATTATTATTATTATATTATTATATTATTATCATTATTATCATTATTATTATATCATTATTATTATTATTATTATTATTATCATTATTATTATCATTATATCATTATTATTATTATTATTATTATTATTATTATCATCATCATTATTATCATTATTATTATCATTATTATTATTATTATCATTATTATTATCATTATTATCATCATCATTATTATTATTATTATTATTATTATTATCATCATTATTATCATTATTATTATCATTATTATCATTATTATCATCATCATTATTATTATTATCATTATTGTTATCATTATTATCATTATTATTATCATTATTATTATTATTATTATTATTATTATTATTTTTATTGTCATCATCATCATCATTATTATTATTATTATTATTATTATTGTTATTATTATTATTATTATTATTATTATTATTATTATTTATTATTATTATTATTCCAATCTATATTACCACAGTCAGTTAATTATTGAATCTATTCTATTCATTATCAGTCCAGCTACTCCAGCAATATTTATAACGATGATAAATAATTATTCTTTAAACAATGTACCACAAGTGTATCACACAAACATTAATTGACAATCTAAATAAAATATCAACAAACTTGATGCCAGACATGGAAATTTTCATTTCAATTCAAATCACTATCCAAACAAAAAACAGCGAACAAATCTCTTTATTAATTCATTAATTCATTCAGAAGTAATCATCACAATTCTTTATTCGCTGTCAAAACAAACGTCGACACATATAAGCAACGAAGTAAAACGTTTAAACCACGAGAATACTCTTTCTGTTTAACTCTTTTACTTGTTTTAGTCATTTGACTGCGGCCATGCTGGAGCACCGCCTTTTAGTCGAGCAAATCGACCACAGGACTTATTCTTTGTAAGCCTAGTACTTATTCTATCGGTCTCTTTTAGCCGAACCGCTAAGTTACGGGGACGTAAACACACCAGCATCGGTTGTCAAGCGATGTTGGGGGGACAAACGCAGACACACCAACACACACACACACACACACACACACACACACGCATATATATATATATATATTAGCTCCTACATGCAATTTTTTCTCTCCTTGTTTTTTTTTCTGTGTATCTTTCTGTCGATGAGCGTAGGCTCGAAACGTAAAAGACTTTTTCTATTTCTATTCCTGAGCGCCATACTAATACATTTGTTTGTTTGTACTCCACCTGCCTTCGTCTTTTGTTTATTTTCGTAAACTTTCCCTTTATACATATATACGACGGGCTTCTTTCAGTTTCCGTCTACCAAATCCACTCCCAAGGCTGTGGTCGGCCCGTGGCTATAGTAGAAGACACTTGCCCAAGGTGCCACGCGGTGGGACTGAACCCGGAACCATGTGGTTGGTAAGCAAGCTACTTACCACACAGCCACTCCTGTGCCTATGGTTGCCTATAACGACAAATAACGCGAACGTTCTTAGCGATTCGTTGGCCTAGAGCTATGATTCTCTGGTGCTTTGTACTCATTTTCTTTCAAACGCGAATATTCTGTAGAAGCGGTTCTAATTGTAACTTTAGACGATTTTTAACTGTTGGAAATGATCATGGTAATTTCCATTGACGTTTGAAATTCTGTCTTTTTGTTATAGTTAGTTGTAAGGTGTTAGAGATAAGTGGATAGTAAGGCACGAAGAAAACTCAGCATTTAAGTTCTACAGACGGAGGGACATCAACACATCCAGTTATACACGGACCAAAGATCTAACCCGAATGCTTGCAACAGTGAGCCACTTCGGAGTCACTTATTGTGTAATTATGAATGAAAAAAAAAAGCGCCAATCTCAATCTTATTCTATGGTTTTCGCTGTAGACTATTGAAAAGAATATCTCGCGATAAAAATTAACTACTTTACACACTACTCGATCGATTGCAGTTGTCTGTTTGAATACCACGAAAATTCGAAAAGTAATTTATTGAGTGAAAAACCATATAAAGATAATATCCAGCATCAATCCTGGAAGAGGAAAAAACTGTCTGTGTCATGCATCATTTAGCAGTTGCTTTCATGGTTAGCCACTGCTACCATAGTATATAATATTTACAGCCGGAAATTTTTAACAGCTGAAACAACATTAGTATCTACAGCAACAAAAGCTACAAATTAATTTCAATGTCGTCGATAGATTCGATGCGATTAGTCAGATAATATCGACATGTTTTTATATTCCAGATGTACAAGTTAAGAAGCCATCTCTGTAGATATAAATTCTTTTACAAGACAGTACCAGCATTGTGCTATTAAAAAGTCGGAAGATATACGGAGGTTGTGAGTTCCGGTCTTATCCTGAGCAGATCATATAGATCAGTGGTTTTCAACCAGGGTTCCGCCAGTACAGTGCAGGGGTTCCGCAAGAAGTTACAAAACTGCTAAAATCGGCAGTAATTTTTAAGTCTCCTGTGCAGATATTGCATAAGACTATTAAATTATTGCACAGGGGTTAGAATCTCAATCCACTTTCTCATAAGCAATATCTGAAGTCGCTAAAGATGCAATAATTTGAATTTCTTTTGATTTAGTAGTTCAGTGTATGAAAATGTGGGTAAATTAGAACTGGTTGTTGTAGCTGTAATTGTTGTCGCAAAATTGGCTGCTGACCCGGTCATCAACTGTGGGTTGAATTAAGGAGTGTGTGATGCTGGGTTAGTTGTTATTGTTGTTGTTGTGGTGCTCGTGGTGGCGAAGGCGGTGCTGGTGATTGTCCTTGTTGCTGTTGAAAAGTATGTGAAGAATTGTTGCTGTAGTTAGAGATTTATGGTAGTAAACACATCACTATACACACACACATATGTATATATGAACAGAGACGGACATTAAGTCATTTTATTTCTACTAGTCAGAGAGGATTATTATTCGCGAAAAAGGAAAGAAAATTTTTGAAATTTCCCCAAATATACATTCAGAAAGTATTTTTCAGGTGGGGACTTTAACTGAATAATTTTTCTTACTCTTTGAACAAAGTTTATACTGAAATTATTTTGTGTTTAACTAAAAAAGCATAACTTTGAAGAAATTGAAAAAAAAAATGCTTGAAAATCGATTGCAAGTTGCGAAAACTACAACGGAAAATGTGTTGCATATGATAAGCTTAGATTCTCGACCCCATGTCGAATTTATCGATTTTTTTCAGAACTGGGGGAACTTTTCAAAATTTTCGCTGCGTTAGTTTTGAATTATGACATTGGGCTATGTGTGTGTCAAGTTTCATCAGAATCGGTTGAAAGCCGTGGTCAGGGTGAGGGTACAACCTGACAGACACACAGACAGACAAACTGCCTTTTATATATAGAGAGAGATGGATATTCTAATTGGCATCATGCAAAAGAAAAAAATCAAAGGTTTAAATGAGCACGCAAACTCCGCATCCCATATCCAAGCTATGGTAACATGGAAGGAACGCCAAAAGCGTTTATCCACAGCAACATCCGTGTCTTCAATCTTTCAAAATGATCAGTTGAGCAAAAACCGTTATTAAATCAGTTCCATTGTTGATATTGTTCATTTTCTTTGTGCAAACGAATTGCCTTTTCCAGGAAACGAAAATGAAGTTTTTCAGGATCTTTATTCGGAAGATGATACGTAGCCTCGTGGTCTTTTTAAGAAACTATTCCAGTATACATTAGAGAAAGACTCAAAGCTAATAGAATGTTACAGCACGATTCAAAAAAATGCGACCTCCACCTCAGCAGCAATGCAAAACGAAATCATTGAATTGTTGAGAAGTCGCACTGTCAGCCTCGTGGTCGATGTTTATTTGAAATTATATAAAAATAATGTTTAAAGAATGGCTGTTATCTCTAGCATGTAGAAAGACCTTTTAGGCTTAACTTTGTGCTTGTTGAAAATCATTTTTTTAAATATTGAAGTCGATACATTCGACTAATAATTCTTCGAGGTGATGCCCCAGCATGGCCTCAGTTTAGTGATTGCAACAAGTAAAAGGAAAATAAAAACGAAATATATCAGAAGTTTCGACCAGGTCAGTCGTCAAGAAATGTGATAAAAAGGAAAAAAAGAAAAAACGAAAAGGTAACCGAAAGATATATAAGCATTGGGCTTTTATCCACTTTCACACTTTATGTAGGGGCTTTTGTCCGTACCCCTGTTCAGCACCCCCCCCCCCAGTTGCAATCGGCTGGCTACGTGGGTGGATAGAGGGTATATCAGCCGAAACGTTGCGTTAACAAAAAAGATGAGGACAAATATCCGTCGAATGTAAACAATGTAGTACTTATTTTATTAATACCGAAAAGATGAAAAGCAAAGTCAACCTCGGCGATATTTGAACACAGAACATAAAAACAGGCGAAATGCGGCTGCTACGCATTTTATCTATATTTACAGCTCAGCCATCTCATAGCCTCGAACTTAATAACCACTATTTACTATCGTTGCCTGATTTTCGGGTTACAAATAAAATGTATTTTGAAACAAGTATAACGGATATCCTAGATTAAAGAGATTAACAACAGTACAGTCGACTCAGAAAATTAAGGAACTGACGTAAAAGCTAATGAGCGTCGAATCTAAGTCGCTGCCACTTGCACTACTAACTCAAGACCTTCATTGGTTTGTTTCAGTTTAAATGAGTTACGTAGAATTAATGGTTATATCCTAGAATATTGCAGTTAGGCGAACAGTTTAGAATAATATTACAAAGTGCATAATATTAATTCATACAAATGAACTTAATAAAATCGAAGATAAATAAATGATTGATTGCCTTGATGTAATCAAACCGTTAAGCTATGACAATTCAAGGGGAATAACTTGTACACGACTCACTCCTATAGTAGTTTTGTTCCTTGACTTTCAGTGGTGTATTGTAAGTTTTTTTTCTTCTTTTTGGGGTGTCTGTTAGCCAATAGCATGAGACAAAGAGATTGTCTAGAGTTCCATATCAAGTTAAGTGAACTTTTAACTCTCAAACTTTGAAATTGTCTCCCACCTGTCATTCAGTCAAGTGGACTCATAAAAGTTTCATAACAAATCAAGTATATAGGCGCAGGAGTGGCTGTGTGGTAAGTAGCTTGCTTACCAGCCACATGGTTCCGGGTTCAGTCCCACTGCGTGGCACCTTGGGCAAGTGTCTTCTGCTATAGCCCCGGGCCGACCAATGCCTTGTGAGTGGATTTGGTAGACGGAAACTGAAAGAAGCCCGTCGTATATATGTATATATATATATATATATATGCGTGTGTGTGTTTGTGTCTGTGTTTGTCCCCCTAGCATTGCTTGACAACCGATGCTGGTGTGTTTATGTCCCCGTTACTTAGCGGTTTGGCAAAAGAGACCGATAGAATAAGTACTGGGCTTACAAAGGAATAAGTCCCGGGGTCGAGTTGCTCGATTAAAGGCAGTGCTCCAGCATGGCCACAGTCAAATGACTGAAACAAGTAAAAGAGTAAAGAGTATACGAGTCTGGGCTGAAAACTTCATAGGCTAACTATGCAAAAGCTGTGAAATCTTGCAGGCAATAATGCATTAATTTCAACTCTTATTAATAATTACGTTGTTTCTTTCCAGATAAACTGATGCCTAACTGTTCAAATAAGACTTCAAAAGTAATTAGTAGCGACTTCACTTGAAAATGGGACAAAATTTAGCATCCATGGTGTTATCAATTATCTACAGAAAAACGGTTTAGCTCCCAAGGACATTAATGCTGACATGGTTGCCAAATTAGGAGATGACACTCAAGCTTTATCAATAGTGCAAAAGTGGGCAACTGAATTTAGGAGCGGTTGGGAGAGTCTTGAAGATGACTCGAGGTCTGGACGTCCTGAAACTGCCGCTACCGAGGAAAACAGCGATCATATTCACTACATAGTGATGTATGAGAGGCAATCTTTATATATAAAAGAGAGGTTGTGTGCTGTCTGTCTCCTACGATTTAGATTCCTAACTACTCCCACATTTTGCGGTGCAGTTTAACCAAAACCGGGTATCTTAAAGTTGTGATTCATATCGAGCCCCTCTGGGTATTAGCGCGCGTCTACAATGAGTCTACGATTTTAAAAAAAAAATTACCACCATTTTTTCGCTATCATATAAGGGAAGTAACTCTCTAAAAATGTCTACGATGAGTCAACGATTTAAAAAAAAATTTACCATCATTTTTTTCCATTTTTAATGCATTTTTTTGCTATAACTCTCTAAAAATGCTTATATAGTTATTTCCCTTACAAACCTGAGCGACGCCGGGCGATACTGCTAGTTCACTATAAATCAAATAGCCAATGCTATTAGCATATCCTGCGAAGGTCGTTCCATCCTCAGTTTTTGGGGGATGCAAAAGGCATTGTTTATTGACTATCTTCAAAAGGGCCATACCATCAATGGAGAGTACCATGTCAACTTGTTGAGGCAGTTACAAAAGATGATCAAGACCAAATGCTCAGGAAAACTAATGAAAGGGATTTTGTTTCATCAGGACAATGCTCCAGCACACAAATCTTTGGTTTCATTGGCTCTGGCCTCATCTGATTTTCCCAACATGTGCTGGTGGCACGTAAAATGCACCAATCCAATCGTGGCCGATGCCAGCCTCGCCTGGCACCTGTGCAGGTGGCACGTAAAAAGCACCCACTACACTCACGGAGTGGTTGGCGTTAGGAAGGGCATCCAGCTGTAGAAACACTGCCAGATCAGACTGGAGCCTAGTGCAGCCTTCTGGCTTCCCAGACCCCAGTTGAACCGTCCAACCCATGCTAGCATGGAGAACGGACGTTAAACGATGATGATGATGATGATAATGATGAAAAAACACTTGGCTGGGAACCAGTATTGCTGTGATGATGACGTCATGTCTGCTGTTGATGACTTTTTTTTTACCAACAAAAACGAAATTTCTTCACCAATAGGATCCAAGCACTGCAATACCAATGGAAAAAGTAAGCCTCAAGGGGGACTATGTTTAAAAATAAACCTCATTTGGACACATTCCATGAGAGTATTTTGGTCAGCCTACGAACTTTTTAGCTGACCCTTATATCCATCCTCATTCAGGTTGCATCACTTGAACATTTTTTCTTTTGTATTTTGTCGTGTATTTCTTCCCCTGATAATTTAGTTTATTATTTGTTTTTGTGCTTCTTACTATATTTTATCAACTTTGATATTATTAACATAATGGTCCCCTGTAGCTGTTTCATTTCAGTTACACTGCTTATAACTTTGAACATGTATAAACACTGAAGCATCTGATTTTGCCTCTCATATTCTTGTGAAATTAACCAAGGCACACGTACAGTTGTAAGAACCAACTGTTGAATAAATGTTCGAATTCACAAACATATTCCATGTAAAAGTAAAAGAAATATTGGTAAAAGAAAATAGTGTAGTGAAAAATACTCAAAGCCTGTTGGCTGATATTTTTAATACTGATTTTTTTTTAACACTTGATAAATGAATTATCAGTAATATACTATGAAGTATGTAAAGAGTATTTAAGAGTATTTAAGAGTATTTAAAGACCAGTCTTTAGTTCTCATTTCATGTAATAAATTAGATGAGATTCATGATATTCGTGAGAGTCTCAAAAGTATAAGCAAGTGTAGATATGAAAATTTGTGTTAAATAAACAGGAGGCAAATATAAAGGAAAAGATTGGAAAATATGGATGTAGGTTACTATTTTCCTGAAAAATATTTTCTAATAAATAAAAAATAAAAAATAATAAATAGATAAAATTTGCTTTGTATCTTGTACCAAATAACATTATTAATGTTCAAAAGAAAATATTGCATCATTGTCTTTCTTTTGTTTCTACAAAAAAAAAATGTGTGTATATAAATATAGGCGCAGGAGTGGCTGTGTGGTAAGTAGCTTGCTAACCAACCACATAGTTCCGGGTTCAGTCCCATTGCGTGGCATCTTGGGCAAGTGTCTTCTGCTATAGCCTCGGGCCGACCAATGCCTTGTGAGTGGATTTGGTAGACGGAAACTGAAAGAAGCCTGTCGTATATATGTATATATATATATATATGTATGTGTGTGTGTGTTTGTGTGTCTGTGTTTGTCCCTCTAGCATTGCTTGACAACCGATGCTGGTGTGTTTACGTCCCCGTCACTTAGCGGTTTGGCAAAAGAGACCAACAGAATAAGTCCCGGGGTCGATTTGCTCGACTAAAGGCGGTGCTCCAGCATGGCCGCAGTCAAATGACTGAAACAAGTAAAAAAATAAATAAAACAAAATAAAACTGAGATTACATTTTTCATCAAAAAAAATACTTTGAAAAGAAATGAACAAGAACAATAAAATAACTTGGATTTTTCTTTTTATTTCCCATATAATGGGATATACTTTCAATAAACAAATTCCATTAGGATTATTAGCAATAAGTAACAGTATCAACAAAGACACAGCTATTTATTTATACCGATAGCCAGAAGAGTCAACCTCAATTCATTCTCAAAGACAATTCTTTGTATCATGAGAGTGTCAACAAAAACAACCTATGCAATGTTTCTGTAGAAAACACCAGTAGGCATAGGCATGAGAAATACAGACCATCTTTAACAAAAGCCAACAACTCCAGAACAATGTATAGCAGTGGTAGTGTGAATACTAAATGGTCAAAGCATTCTTCCTACAAAATGCAGATGGAACATTGCGTAGTGTCAGGATGATTTTTAAATCAAATATTTTACAATTCTACCCAGTGTCAGTGTTAAGAATTATGTTAATAAGGTATGGGGTAAAAAAGATGGCTAAAGTTAAGGAATTACAATGGTGCACACCTCTTCTGTTATTTTCTAAAGTGGAGTTAATTGGCTTTCAACTTCCGGTGAAGACTGACAAATAGTGTCGGCCTAAGCCAGGTTTCTCCAATCTGTGACTCGGGGGCAATATGTTGGTCGTGAAGGAGGTGTTGTACGACCCTTGGGTTCTCTTGCTATTTGCATTCCTACCATGTTTTGAAAACGAGGACCACAGTAAATGAAATAAATCCCATACACAGATGGAAAGAATTGTTAAATGACACTGACACTAAATCAGTTATAGCAGCCCACGAGGAATAAAAGATGAAAATGACAATCATACGTAGATGCTACTTATTTCTGAAGACATTTGCTACCCCATGTGTTTGCTTCTATATGTTCTTTTCTTTATTTTTCAAAATTAATTGTTTTGTTGCTGGGCTTTCTTTGGGGGCTGCTCTTCTTCAGTCATAAACATATCATCAATTGGTTGCTGCATTTTACTCCGTTCTTTATCTTTTGCCAATTTTTCCATCATTTTTTCTTCTTCCTCCAAGAAGCTTTCCTTTTTGAGAAGATCAAGGACCTCTGTCACTTGTGATGGAGTCAATTTCAGATTGTCTCGGGTTAAATGCTCAATTGTCTGCGAAAAATAACAAAAAAATTTTAGTCAACCTTTGTCAAACTGTAAAGATAAACGTTTATTGCCTACATACACATAGGTGTATATGTCAGTAACTGGTTGCAAGACAGGTGACTTAAAATGATAAATCGTCTTAAAACGTTTATTAGTTTATATCTGTATGCTAAGGGCAACAAATCAATTCTGTGGTTGGACCAATTATTTTGCTTATATATATATATATATATATATATATACTTTTATATTATATTGATATAATATAATATAAATCAATATAATATAAATGAATATTTTCAAAGAGGAAGAATTTACGGATTTTTTCTCTAACGAGGTTTTTCACGCTGACTACTGATAATTTCTTTTAAAGATTTTATCCTCAATTGTTAAATTATATATATATATATTAGAAGGTTTTGAGATGATGTACAGGTATTATATATTAGAAGAAATGAGGTACTCAGAAATCTGGATGGTTTTATATTTATTAGTATGTTACATGTTTTTATAAATTATATATCATATATTAGCGCTTTTGTCCACTCTAGTAGAATCTTCAAATTGAAGACTTCACTAGAATGGACGAAAGCGCTAATATATCTTTATATATAAAAGTGAGGTTGTGTGCTGTCTGTCTCCTACGATTTAGATTCCTAACTACTCCCACATTTTGCGGTGCAGTTTAACCAAGGTATCTTATAGTCGTGATTCATATCGAGCCCTTCTGGGTATTAGCGCGCGTCTACAATGAGTCTACGATTTTAAAAAAAATTTACCATCATTTTTTTCCCATTTTAATGCATTTTTTCGCTATTATATAAGGGAAGTAACTCTCTAAAAATGTCTATTATGAGTCAACGATTTAAAAAAGAATTTACCATCATTTTTTTCCCATTTTAATGCATTTTTTTGCTATTTTTTGGCTATAACTCTCTAAAAATGCTTATATAGTTATTTCCCTTACAAACCTGAGCAACGCCGGGCGATACTGCTAGTGATATATAATTATAAAAACATGTAACATACTAATAAATATCTGTAAATATAAAACCAACCAGATTTCTGAGTACCTCAGTTCTTCTAATCATCATCATCATCATCGTTTAACGTCCGCTTTCCATGCTAGCATGGGTCGGACGATTTTGACTGAGGGCTGGCGAGCCAGATGGCTGCACCAGGCTCCAATCTTGATCTGGCAGAGGATGCCCTTCCTAACGCCAATCACTCCGAGAGTGTAGTGGGTGCTTTTTATGTGCCACCGGCACGTAAACATATATATATATATATATATATAATATATATATATATACTTTTATATTATATTGATATAATATAATATAAATCAATATAATATAAATGAATATTTTCAAAGAGGAAGAATTTACGGATTTTTTCTCTAACGAGGTTTTTCACGCTGACTACTGATAATTTCTTTTAAAGATTTTATCCTCAATTGTTAAATTAATATATATATATATTAGAAGGTTTTGAGATGATGTACAGGTATTATATATTAGAAGAAATGAGGTACTCAGAAATCTGGATGGTTTTATATTTATTAGTATGTTACATGTTTTTATAAATTATATATCATATATTAGCGCTTTTGTCCACTCTAGTAGAATCTTCAAATTGAAGACTTCACTAGAATGGACGAAAGCGCTAATATATCTTTATATATAAAAGTGAGGTTGTGTGCTGTCTGTCTCCTACGATTTAGATTCCTAACTACTCCCACATTTTGCGGTGCAGTTTAACCAAGGTATCTTATAGTCGTGATTCATATCGAGCCCTTCTGGGTATTAGCGCGCGTCTACAATGAGTCTACGATTTTAAAAAAAATTTACCATCATTTTTTTCCCATTTTAATGCATTTTTTCGCTATTATATAAGGGAAGTAACTCTCTAAAAATGTCTATTATGAGTCAACGATTTAAAAAAGAATTTACCATCATTTTTTCCCATTTTTAATGCATTTTTTTGCTATTTTTTGGCTATAACTCTCTAAAAATGCTTATATAGTTATTTCCCTTACAAACCTGAGCAACGCCGGGCGATACTGCTAGTGATATATAATTTATAAAAACATGTAACATACTAATAAATATCTGTAAATATAAAACCAACCAGATTTCTGAGTACCTCAGTTCTTCTAATCATCATCATCATCATCGTTTAACGTCCGCTTTCCATGCTAGCATGGGTCGGACGATTTTGACTGAGGGCTGGCGAGCCAGATGGCTGCACCAGGCTCCAATCTTGATCTGGCAGAGGATGCCCTTCCTAACGCCAATCACTCCGAGAGTGTAGTGGGTGCTTTTTATGTGCCACCGGCACGTAAACATATATATATATATATATATATATATATATATAGGAAGGAAGGAAGCACTCCGTCGGTTACGACGACGAGGGTTCCGGTTGATCCGAATCAACGGAACAGCATGCTCGTGAAATTAACGTGTAAGTGGCTGAGCACTCCACAGACACGTGCACCCTTAACGTAGTTCTCGGAGATATTCAGCGTGACACAGAGAGTGACAAGGCCGGCCCCTTGAAATACAGGTACAACAGAAACAGGAAGTAAGAGTGAGAGAAAGTTGTGGTGAAAGAGTACAGCAGGGATCATCACCATCCCTGCCGGAGCCTTGTGGGGCTTTTTAGGTGTTTTCGCTCAATAAACACTCACAACGCCCGGTCTGGGAATCGAAACCGCGAGTCCGCTGCCCTAACCACTGGGCCATTGCACCTCCCGTATATATATATATATATATAAGCACAGGGAATCTACAAACAAATTAGTAATAAATCTAATTATTTAACGATGTAGATTTTCTAGGCTGATTGTTAATACTGCATTTTACTGCAAGTAGAAATGATTTAAAGGTTTATCATAGAACAAGATACATCTTGTGATTTTATAATTACAACAAATATTGTATCCCTAATCCTAGACAGAGTTTTAACCCTTCCATTATCTGATGAAATTCAGTCTTTCTTTCAATTAACTTTTAAAATAATGAAGAATTCAGTAAAATAATTTTGTCACTTAAAGTTGATATGTGAAACATAAATATGAAGTTTTGAAGGAAGGTTTTAATTTAAATCTTTTTAAAACACAAATTTTCTATCAGAGGATTAAGGGTATTCATAGGCAGATTAGTATCAAAAGAGTTACATAGTTTACAATAAGAATATATATCTCCTAATGAATAACGCTTATCACAGGTTTACCTTTAGAGCCAGTGAGATGTCAACTTTGCCATCTTTGTCTTCATCAAGCACCTCAACAATCATCTGTGCACGTGTCTCATCAGGTACCTTCTGCAGTCTTTTCAGAGCCAGAACAATTTCATTAATGCTGATTAGATTGTCTCTATATAAACAATAGACAGAGAAAAGAACATATAAATGACATCGAATACTATGCAACATTTTCAGACAAGAATATGAAGAATAGGTTTGCTGAGATTATTTGCACCATGTATTTATCCCATGATGGTTCTGTTAGAGGTCTGTTGTTCTTTATTCCATCTCAAATGGCAGAGTGGCAATATTGTCATCATCATCATCACTTTTTAGTATGTATTTTTTCCATGGTGGCATGAGTTTAGATGAGGCTCCTTGAGGCCGTATTTTACAGCTGAACGACTTCCAATATACCAACTTTTACTTGTTTATCAAATAAGTTTTTCCACTTTTTTTTGTTTTTCACATCAAACCTCCAAACATCACTTCTACTCAAACATAACCAATGTGGGAAAACACACACATACACACACACCTTCTAGATTGAATATTCATATTAGGGCTGCCATTAGTCAAAATCAATCATGTACCTTCCCATATATGTACAGACATGGGTAAAATTTTTTGAAGAAGACTGGCAGTTGTTCATGCATGCAAGTCTCCTCTCTCCATGCCATTCACGTTTATCATCATCATCATCATTTAGCGTCCGCTTTCCATGCTAGCATGGGTTGGACGGTTCAACTGGGGTCTGTGAAGCCAGAAAGCTGCATTAGGCCCAATCTGATCTGGCAGTGTTTCTACGGCTGGATGTCCTTCCTAACACCAACCACTCCGTGAGTGTAGTGGGTGCTTTTTATGTGCCAGACGAAGCTGGCAAACGGCCACAGTCGGATGGTGCTTTTTACATGCCACCAGCACGGGGGCCAGGCGAGGCTGGCAACGGCCACGATCGGATGGTGCTTTTTACGTGCCAGGTGAGGCTGGCAACGGCCATGAACGGATGGTGCTTTACTTGCCACCGGCACAGGGGCCAGGCGAGGCTGGCAACGGCCACGAACGGATGGTGCTACGTGCCACCGGCACAGGGGCCAGGCGAGGCTGGCAACGGCCACGAACGGATGGTGCTTTTTACGTGCCACCGGCTTATCTAAAAGAAAAGTTGCCAACTTAAGACAATACAGTTTAACATCAGTGTTGCCACAGATATTGCTAACAGAATATAAAAGGCTACAACTGATACTGGGAGGCATCTTTCCTGACCCCTTAACAGTTCCATTAACCCACTCCATGGATTGGAAATTTTTTTCAATTGACTTGAAAGGGTGAAAGGCACAGTTGACCTAAGTAGGATTTGAACACAGTATGGAGGAGGTTGGAGCAAATAGAGTGAGGCATGCTATCCAATGCTAAGAAAACTCTGCTAATTTGCATTACATGTGATTTGCATCCATACAGTTTCCACCTACCAAATTCCACTGATAAGACATTGATCAACCCAAGGAGATAACAGAAAACAACATGCCCAAGTCACTATTTTGACATTAAAATTTTAAACATTGATTTATGATGTGTTCATAATCTATTGTTGATGCTTCAGCTGAATAAATTTTTAACATTTCAAATTGTAAAATGTTACATTTCAAACTTAAAGTGTTAAAAAAATATATCAAAACAGAAAAGAATAAAGTTTTCATACAAGTAATTTTTACATTTGTTTAAAGGTATTTATTAATTTAAAAATTCAATCCAGTTTATTTTTCTTAGCTCTGGTTTTATGGCATTAAACAATTGAGGGAGAAAAAAAAAAGATTTTACTTAGATGGATACAGGCCTTTTATAGGTTACAATGATGAGGGTTCCAGTTGATCTGATTAACAGAACAGCCAGCTCGTGAAATTAATGTGCAAGTGGCTGAGCACTCCACAGACATTTGTACCCTTAACGTAGTTCTCAGGGGAGATTCAGCATGACATAGAGGGTGACAAGGCTGGCCCTTTGAAATACAGGTACAACAGAAGCAGGATGAAAGAGTGAGAGAAAGTTGTGGTGAAAGAGTACAGCAGGGTTCACCACCACCCCCTGCCAGAACCATGTGGAGCTTTAAGTGTTTCTGCTCAATAAATACTCACAATGCCTGGTCTGGGAACCGAAACAGTGACCCTACGACTGCAAATCCACTGCTCTAACGACTGGGTCATTGTGCCTCCACCTTTTTACAAGCAACATTCTTAGAATATATTTTATCAACATCAGAAGAATGTAAATCCTGTTAAAGTTTCAGTTTGAAGTGAAAAGAAGTGAAATGGTACAATCGATTTAGTCTAATTCTGTCACAATGCTGCTTAGATAAATATTTAACCACATAAAATCAATAATTATTTTCCCAACAATCATTGAATACAGAATATATTTCAAGATTGAATACTATTTTAGAAACAATGCTACTCCAACCTTTACCTGAAAAAAATGTGGATTCACTTTGGATTGAGACCAAAGGAAAGCAAGAATGAGGAAAGAGTGAAGTAACCTCCCTTATTATAATTCATAAGACAATAAACTTAAGCTGCATTAACCTTTTCATGGCATCCTTCAAAACTTCCATGCTTCCTGAGATTCGCCAACACTACACCTGATTTTCTCCCCTCCATACACATGCAAGCATGTATCTGACTCATACACTGTTCACTTTCCAGACATTTGTACATTACTGCATATGCTTTATATGCACTTTCTGACAAGTTGTGGTGCACCTGAGCACTGTATACAATAATTTCATTATTATTATTATTTATCATATATCTAATGAAATACACTATTTTACAACTTAATTAGTTTTGGAAATAATTAAGAACCCGAGGTACTTAGTAAAGTAAATAACTTTTGAATAACCCCTTTTGTTACCATATTTCTGTTGAAATACACTTCCTTTGTTCTAATTCATTTTGAAAATAATGAAGAATTTAATAAAATAACTTTGATCATTTTAAAATAGAAAGTTTGTATTAAAGAACCAGGAGTAGTCTCAGGTGGATTGGTATCAAAAGTGTTAAGTCAGTGTTTGGAACATGATAATGAAAAGTTCTATCATCATCATCATCGTTTAACGCCAGCATGGAAGCCAGTCAAAGTGGCGCTGGCATCGGCCACGTTCGGATGGTGCTTTTTATATGCCACTGGCACAGAAGCCAGTCAAGGTGGTGCTGGCATCGGCCATGTTCGGATGGTGCCTTTTACGTGCCACTAGCACAGGTATCACAACTACAATTTCCATTTAATTTTTATTTTGATGTTGATGTAATTGACTCAATAGGTCTAACTTTAAAATATACAGTTTTACATCACAGAATGAAAAGCAATTTCTAAAATGTTAATATCAAACGAATTAACAAAGCATAACTGGTTTAGCTCCAATGCCGACAAAGGAAATTAAAATGTTAAAATGATGAGATGATTAAAGTAAAATAAACTGACTTCTTTCTGCTGATGTCTTGCATAACTTCGTCCAATTTCTCCACATCCTCTTTGAGTTCGGGGCTGCGCTTCACTCTGACCTCACTCACTTCAATCTGTTCCAAGAGTTGTACCTTCTCTTTCAAGAGTTTCTGGTTGATAGAGTCAGCCTGGGAGATGAGTTTGTGAACGCGTTTCATCAAGCGTTCTGAAGCTTTAGACTCTTTCAAGTCTCGCAGACTGCCTCCAGTGGATAGAATCACTTCCTTCAGATCTTCCACATCCTAAAGAAGGAACAAGAAAAAAAAGATACATTGGCATTAGTATGAAATATATGTGAGTGAATGTGTGTGTGCGTGTGTGTTTTGATATGTGTGCATGTGTACACATACACACACAAACTCTCTTTTACTCTTTTACTTGTTTCAGTCATTTGACTGCGGCCATGCTGGAGCACCGCCTTTAATCGAGCAATTCGACCCCGGGACTTATTCTTTGTAAGCCCAGTACTTATTCTATCGGTCTCTTTTGCCGAACCGCTAAGTAACGGGGACGTGAACACACCAGCATCGGTTGTCAAGCAATGCTAGGGGGACAAACACAGACACACAAACACATACACACACACATATATATATATATATACATATATATATACGACAGGCTTCTTTCAGTTTCCGTCTACCAAATCCACTCACAAGGCATTGGTCGGCCCGGGGCTATAGCAGAAGACACTTGCCCAAGATGCCACGCAGTGGGACTGAACCCAGAACCATGTAGTTGGTTAGCAAGCTACTTACCACACAGCCACTCCTGCGCCTATATACATTTGTTCCATCTTTTCATGTCCATTTAATATGGGTTACACAAATACAGATTAATGAGGCACAGTTTTACAGCTGGATGCTCTTTCTGTAGCTAACCTTTACCCATTTTTCAAGTAAGGGAGATTTCATTCCATTAGTTCTTGAAAGCACAGAGATACTGGATGATTTCACGACAGGCAATTATCATCTGTAGCTTTTTCATGATACACAGATAGTTGTAAATGTTCACACAGATACCACATGTGCATACATGCACACGCACACACACAAAACAAGCTGTGTACAGTTACAGACTACCACATTCACTTGCAAGCCTAGAGCTATGGAAGACACTTGACCATACAGTTATGCTTGTGTGTGTATATATATATATATATATATATATATATACACATATATATACACACACACTCACAAACACACACACACACACACACACACACACACACACACAGAAAGCAGTGTGAAACTAGCACTACAAATTTACAAAGTTAAGTTAAGAGAGAGGACAAAATCAATAAAATAGTATATCATCATCATCATCGTTTAACGTCTGTTTTCTATGCTAGCATGGGTTGGATGGTTCAACTGGGGTCTGGGAAGCCAGAAGGCTGCGCCAGGCCCAGTCTGATCTGGCAATGTTTCTATGGCTGGATGCCCTCCTTCCTAACGCCAACCACTCCGTGAGTGTAGTGGGTGCTTTTTACGTGCCACCCGCACAGGTGCCAGACGGAGCTGGCAAACGGCCACGGACGGATGGTGCTTTTTACGTGCCACCGGCACGGTGGCCAGGCGAGGCTGGCAACAGCCACGATCAGATGGTATACATACACACACACACAGAAAGCAGTGTAAAACTAGCACTACAAATTTACAAAGTTAAGTTAAGAGAGAGGACAAAATCAATAAAATAGTATATACAAAAAAAAACCCAGAAAAATGTTATAAAGAAAGAAGTGGCTCACCTCTTTATATTCACTGACTTCTTCTTTGAGATCCTGAAGTTCTTCCTGTTCAATACTGAGTTGCTTCTCAAGAGCAATTTCTTCAAGAGCTGACTCAATAATTTCCAAGTCTTTATTGGTGATCACTTCTTCTGTAGGAGAGGATGGTGATGCTGGAACAACAAATGGAAATTAATAGGAACCAGCAGAGCTGAAGAAACGAACGAATTAGCGAAGATGCCAGCAGATTCAGTGGAACATCATCATTTAGACATACACCAGTGTGCTGAGTGACTATAACCCATTGGAATCATGTGGTGTATTTTTTATCTTTTCTACTTTTATTTAGAGGAAAGTATTCATCCTTGACCTTTGGAAGATCCTCAAAGCTAGTGAGGCAGTAAAAGAGAGAAAGAGGCCAGCATTCCCTCAAAGCTGTGTACCTGTGCATACATGTGTTATACAATGAAGAAAGGAAAGAAATGTGCACACACTGAGTTTTCATCCACCGATCTAACACCCGTGGACATATTTACAAAGTCAGAAAGCAGCACAGCTCCCATGACTTCAGGAAACATTTTTTCACGCTGAGAGTTGCTGAAGCGTGGAACAAACTGCCGGCATCAGTTATTAGTTGTCAGAGCACTGCATCCTTCAAAACTTCCATGCTTTCTGAGATTCGCCAACATTACACCTGATTTTCTCCCCTCCATACACACGCAAGCATGTATCTGACTCATTCATTGTTCGCTTTCCAGACATTTTTACATTACTGCATGTACTTTATATGCACTTTCTGACAAGTTGTGGTGCACCTGAGCACTGTATACAAAAATTTCATTATTATTATTTTTATACTGGATTCCGTTTAACTGAATCATTTTAAGTGGTGATTGTTTACATGGATGAACACACATATTTGGTTAAGAAAGATCTAATTTGCACATGATACAAATTTCTGCAGACACCCACAGTAAAAAACTTATTAGGATCATTGGTTGCAACAGTAGGAAGTAATACATCAAGATACTGAGTTATCCTTAGAGTTAAGACCTGGTCTGAATGCTTGCAAAAGAAGGGACTCCGCTAAAGGTACCCAAGAGACAGTGATAACAAGCTTACCAACAGAAATCAATCCTTCTTTATGACGTTGACAAAAGGGGTAGACCTTACATTATAAAGTAAATCTCATTTTCTACACTGATAACACAGCTTGTAGTATATAGTACCTAAAGGATAGCTAGAGACACAAAACCATTGACAATTAAGAATCTTTGTTACAGGTAGTTTGATATAATGAATTGTCAACCTATTGACAGGAATTCTAGGACCATTCTGACTCAGCCAGATGCAAGACTCCTGCAGTAGTTCTACTTGTAGTTTAATAACACTGCTACTTTGATGACCTTTTAGGTGTATTTTCCTTTGTCATTATAAAATTTTAATTCCTCCCATATTTTCATCCCAAGAGAATTTTCACAACTATCTCAGTGGGAAGAAATATCAAAGTTACAATGAAAAGATGATGCACAATAGATTTTATAACATTTTCTTTTAATTATTTCAGATTATTTTATTATTTAGGTGGAGTTAATGGAAGGCAAATTTCATGTTAAAAACATTGATTACAGACTTATCTCCCATGAATAATATTTTGTACTACATTAAAAAACAAAACAAAAAAAACTCCCACCTAAATATGCATTACATGACAGGCTTCTTTGCAGTTTTTATCTACAGTATTCACTCACAGGGTATTGGATTATTCACTTGCCCAAGACATTGCATCGGGGTAGAATCCGAAACCACATGTACAAGATGCGAAATGATGCCTTTATGTCTTAAATATTCAAAACATTTCCATTTTTTTACCAAGACAAATTACTTTACCATGAAATGGCAGTGGTGTCAGAGTAGTAGCAAATGTTAACAAATAGAGAAATGCATTATAAGTTTAGGGGATACACAACACAATTAGGTTTAAGCCTACAGCTTAGGAAGGAGTGCATATACGACCTAGCAGCTAGTGAAATTGTTTACATATCACATCCGACAATCTCGTATAAAGGATAGATTGGATAATATGATCCCTTGTTATACTAAAACATTGTGCAAATATATCTGAACATAAATCTGTTGAACCAGTGTAGAGATGGGACTAGACAACAACAAAAGTAGCCTGTAAGGCAATCATTTATGATGCCTCTGTAATAATAAACACTGATTTGAGTTCTGCGATGCGAATAGTCTTATGATCTGCAACACTAACTTCAGGAAACCAACAAGCCACCTGGTCACCTACCGATCGGGCCGGCATACTAGCCAAATCGACTACATCCTTGCCAGAAAAAGGGAAAGATGGCTGCTTATAAATGCCAAAACCTTCCCAGGCGAAGAATGCACCCCACAACATAGACTGGTAGTTAGTGACTTTAGGATCAGGACTAAGAGGGCGACTAGAAGACGACCAACATGGAGAAGAAGGGTCTGGAAGCTTAAAGACCCTGCGAATGGACAGAGATTTAGAGATATGTTACTTGAAGCCTTTGACGAAGTGGAAGGGGGTATAGCTACACATGGGGTAGAAGACAACTGGACGTTTCTGAGGGACAACCTGCTGAAAGCCGCTGACCAGATCTGTGGCTGGTGCAAAGTCCCCTTAAGACCCAAAATAACGTGGTGGTGGAACAATATTGTTGACAGGGCTATTAGACAAAAGAAACAGGCTTGGAAGGCCTGGAAGAACGGTGGTAGCAGGGAAGTGTATCAGACTGCCAGAAGGGAAGCTAGGAGACAGGTCTATCTAGCCAGAGGGGAAGCAGATAAAAGAAAATTTGCCAATGTCCTGCGCCGTGAGGATGAAAGACTTGAGGTATTTCGTGTTGCAAGACAGTGTGTGAGAGAGAATCGTGATGTGGTAGGAGAGAAATGTGTTCGCATGGAGGATGGTTCACTTGCGCTAAATGAGGATGCAAAGAGAGAAGCTTGGAGACGCCACTATGAAAGGTTGCTGAATGAGGAAAATGAATGGGATAAAGAGAGTCTGCCGAATGTTGACCCAACAGAGGGACCAGCTATCCGAGTTGATAGTTCCGTGGTAGCTAAGGCAATTAGAAGCATGAAGACAGGGAAAGCCCCAGGCCCATCAGGAATTACTGCAGAGATGCTCAAAATATCTGGTAGTGTCGGCTATAGCATAGTCACCCGTATAGTTAACCAGGTGATACACGAAGGAGTCATACCCAATGACTGGTGTAGCAGCATAATAGTCAACTGCTACAAAGGTAAAGGCGATGCCCTAGATACAAATAACTACAGGGGCATCAAGCTGTTGGATCAGGTAATGAAGGTTACGGAGAGGGTTATAGCCCAGTTAATTAGAGAGAGAGTTAGCTTAGATGATATGCAGTTTGGGTTCGTGCCAGGGAAAAGTACTACTGATGCTATATTCCTGGTAAGACAGCTGCAGGAGAAATACCTAGCCAAAGGTAAGCCCTTGTACCTGGCTTTTGTTGACTTAGAGAAAGCCTTTGACAGGGTCCCCCGATCCCTTATCTGGTGGTCAATGAGGAAACTAGGGATAGATGAATGGTTAGTGAGAGCTGTGCGAGCCATGTACAGAGACGCAGCTAGTAAGGTGAGGGTTGGCAACGAGTACAGTGAAGAATTCCGGGTAGAGGTTGGGGTCCACCAAGGTTCAGTCCTCAGCCCCCTCCTATTTATCATAGTCCTCCAGGCAATAACGGAAGAATTTAAGACAGGATGCCCCTGGGAGCTCCTATATGCTGATGACCTTGCTCTAATTGCTGAGTCACTATCAGAACTGGAGGAGAAGTTTCAGGTGTGGAAACAAGGATTAGAATCGAAGGGCCTTAGAATCAACCTAGCCAAAACCAAAGTCCTAATAAGTAGGAAGGTGAACCAACCACAAACGACTTCAGGTAGATGGCCCTGCTCGATCTGTAGAAAAGGTGTAGGTAGAAACTCTATAAGATGCACCAAGTGTAAGCTATGGACACATAAGAGGTGCAGCAATGTCAAAGGTAGGCTAACTGGGAAGATAGTTTTCGTATGTGGCAGATGCTCAGGAGAAATAAACACTGGAAATGTGCAGAGACCAACTTCTACCGCGTTCCAGGGAGACAAACTAGAAGTAGTTGATAGCTTCCGCTACCTTGGAGACCAAGTTAGTAGCGGGGGTGGGTGTGCTGAAAGTGTAACTGCTAGAGTAAGAATAGCCTGGGCAAAGTTTAGAGAGCTCTTACCCCTGCTGGTGACAAAAGGCCTCTCGCTCAGAGTAAAAGGCAGACTTTATGATGCATGTGTACGTACAGCCATGCTACATGGTAGTGAAACATGGGCCGTGACTGCTGAGGATATGCGTAAGCTCGCAAGAAATGAAGCCAGTATGCTCCGATGGATGTGTAATGTCAGTGTTCATAATCGTCAGAGTGTAAGTACCTTGAGAGAAAAGTTGAACCTAAGAAGCGTCAGTTGTGGTGTGCAAGAGAGACGGCTGCGCTGGTATGGTCATATGATGAGAATGGCTGAAGATAGTTGTGTGCAAAAGTGCTACACCCTAGCAGTTGAGGGAACCTGTGGAAGAGGTAGACCCAGGAAAACCTGGGACGAAGTGGTGAAGCACGACCTACTAACTTTAGGTCTCACCAAGGAAATGACTAGAGACCGAGACCTATGGAAGTATGCTGTGCGTGAGAAGACCCGGCAAGACTAGTCAGGCCATAACCCGTGGCCCCTACCTAGGACGTAGTCAGTCCACCTGTGCATACCTTCCTTCTTGTGACACTTGTGAAGACCTGTTGAGGCAAGTGAACTGTTGAGGCAAGTGAAAATCAAAATAGATGAACATCAATGGAATTTGTATCTTTGTGGTACCAGTGCCGGTGGCACACAAGAATACCATCCGAACGTGGGCGTAGCCAGTACCGCAGCGACTGGCCTCCATGCTGTGGGCACGTAACAATCACCATCCAATCGTGGCCGATCGCCAGCCTAATCTGGCTCCTGTGTCGGTGGCACATAAAAAAAAAACACCATCCGAGCGTGGTCGTCTGCTAGCCTTGTCTGGCACCTGTGTCGGTGGCACATAAAAACACCATCCGAGCGTGGTCGTCTGCTAGCCTTGTCTGGCACCTGTGTCGGTGGCACATAAAAACACCGTCCGAGCGTGGCCGTTCGCCAGCCTCGTCTGGCACCTGTGTCGGTGGCACATAAAAACACCATCCGAGCGTGGTCGTCTGCTAGCCTTGTCTGGCACCTGTGTCGGTGGCACATAAAAACACCATCCGAGCGTGGCCGTTCGCCAGCCTCGTCTGGCACCTGTGTCGGTGGCACATAAAAACACCATCCGAGCGTGGCCGTTCGCCAGCCTCGTCTGGCACCTGTGTCGGTGGCACATAAAAACACCATCCGAGCGTGGTCGTCTGCCAGCCTTGTCTGGCACCTGTGTCGGTGGCACATAAAAACACCATCCAAGCGTGGCCGTTCGCCAGCCTCGTCTGGCACCTGTGTCAGTGGCACATAAAATCACCCACTACACTCTCGGAGTGGTTGGCGTTAGGAAGGGCATCCAGCTGTAGAAACACTGCCAGATCTGACTGGCCTGGTGCAGCCTTCGGGCTCCCCAGACACCAGTTGAACCGTCCAACCCATGCTAGCATGGAAAGAGGACGTTAAATGATGATGATGATGATGATGATGATTAAAAAACCATGGCAGTAGAATTACTAAGAAAATAGAATTCACTTTCTCACCAATGGAAAAAAGGTAATAAAATAATAACATAGGTGCAGGAGTGGCTGTGTGGTAAGTAGCTTGCTAACCAATCACATGGTTGCGGGTTCAGTCCCACTGCGTGGCATCTTGGGCAAGTGTCTTCTGCTATAGCCCCAGGCCGACCAATGCCTTGTGAGTGGATTTGGTAGACGGAAACTGAAAGAAGCCTGTCGTATATATGTATATATATGTGTGTGTGTGTTTGTGTCCCCGTCACTTAGCGGTTCGGCAAAAGAGACCGATAGAATAAGTACTGGGCTTACAAAGAATAAGTCCCGGGGTCAATTTGCTCGACTAAAGGCGGTGCTCCAGCATGGCCACAGTCAAATGACTGAAACAAGTAAAAGAGTAAAAAGAGAGAGAGAGAGAGAGTAATAGACTGCTATTTTAGTAAAGAAGTTTAAATTGGTTTACCTGCAACAGGAGGAGTTTCCAATGGGACAGCTTTGTCTACAAGAACTGTGGCTTTGTCTTCCAGGGCATCATCACTCTGTTTAGCAGCAATTTCCACTGCTTTCTGCAAACATTTGAAAAGAGAAAAAATAATAATATATATACATGAGTGGGATGTGTCAAACCTGTCATCACATGAATATTTTCTCAAGCTAGAGAAAGATTACTTATGGCTTTTTCCTGCTAAACAAAGATTTTCTAAAGGCTATATTTAGAAAGAGATTTACTGTACAACTATAATTTATTCGGAGATGTACTTGCATAGCAAGTGACTTGATCCGAGATTGTGTGCTGGAACGAAAACAATTGCAGCGTGGAAGGTGTTTATAAGCCATTTAAGAAACACACAAAACCGTTAGATTCACTTCAACATTTAAATTTAATTTGTCAAAATATTTTCGGTGCGGTCTCAAAGCAACGAAAATATTTTGATAAATTAAATTTGAATGCTGAAGTGAATCTAACGGTTTTTGTGTGTTTCTTAAATGGCTTATAAACACCTTCCACGCTGCAATTGTTTATAATTTATTCTTTGGACTATTAATCTCAACTTTATATTAATATCTACACGTCAATCAATTTCCAGCACCGCCTCGACTGGCTTCCGTGCCGGTGGCACATAAAATACACCAATCTGACCGTGGCCGTTGCCAGCCCCGCCTGGCACCTGTGCAGGTGGCACGTAAAAAGCACCCACTACACTCACGGAGTGGTTGGCGTTAGGAAGGGCATCCAGCTGTAGAAACATTGCCAAATTAGACTGGAGCCTGGTGCAGCCTTCTGGCTTCCCAGAACCCCGGTCGAACCGTCCAACCCATGCTAGCATGGAGAACGGACGTTAAACGACGATGATGATGACGATGATGATGTCAATCCATTTCTTCTCCAGTCATTATTAAGGTTCATATTCTTGGATTGTGTGTTTAGTTCTAGACAGGATTCAAACAAAAAGCTTTTATTTCTAAACCAAGGTTAATAATCTTATCTACATGGTTACCGATACACAAATGTTGAGGTTAATAGTAAGGAAAATTATAACCTTATAAATATTTCGGAAACATTTTTTCACACTCAGAGTTGCTGAAGCATGGAATAAACTGCCTGCGTCAGTTGTTAACTGCCATGACACTGCATCCTTTAAGGCCCTCATGCCTTCCGAAATCCGCCGAAACTACACCTGATTATACATACACTTTAGATGAGTTGTAGTGCACCTGAGCACTGTACACAATTATTATTATTATTATTATTATTATTTACTCGTGTCGTCATACCAGTAAAAATGTAAATTTTGACAAATGCGTGAATTTCTCAGTTACCAAGCATTATCAAAAGACATAATATTCTATAGAGTATGTTTTAAAAAAAGAAAACAACCACAAGTTTTATGCCAAAAACTAGAGAAAAGAAAAGCTAGAAAATATAAAAATGGTTTGAAAATTTTAGGAATAGTGGGCAGTTGTAGTTGACATATGTAGCATCATCTTGCATTGCTTGAATTTGATAATACTTTATAGTTAAAATTTGAAGATTATTCTAAAATTGAAGAAATACAGAATCACAGTTTATCTTTTCAGTTGCAAGAAGGGAATTATGTTTGAATATGTCAACAAATAATGTAATATTTTTGCCATTGATACATATTACACATTTTCCTTATTATCATCCTTTTTTTCTCTACTAAATTTTCTTTCTTTAAAACACTAACTTTTTTAGAGTGATTCTTTTTAATTGTTTTATAAATGATACTGAACAGATTTTGATTCGCTGCATACTAATGTAAACACTTCGGTCCCCCATATCTCTGTTGAAATATACTACCTGGGTAAACTGGTTCATTGCAAAAACAATCAAGAACAACTAACTTTGTCATTAATTAAACTGGTGTTTTGAAATATAAATGAACAGGTTTTATCATGGAACTAGGTATGCTGGTATCAAAATAGAAAACAGATATTAGATACAATTTGAAAGGCCTCCGTGCTGGTGGCATGTAACAAACACCATCCAATCGTGGCCGTGCCAGCCTCGCCTGGCCTCTGTGCCGGTGGCACGTAAAAAACACCATCCGAGCGTGGCCGTTCGCCAGCCTCGTCTGGCACCTGTGTCGGTGGCACACAAAAAACACCCACTACACTCACGGAGTGGTTGGCGTTAGGAAGGGCATCCAGCTGTAGAAACAATGCCAGATCTGACTGGCCTGGTGCTTCCCAAACCCCAGTTGAACCATCCAACCCATGCTAGCATGGAAAGCGGACGTTAAACGATGATGATATCAGATATAGGTTAGTCCACATTATTCCGTAATGAGAATAGGGCCAGTTTCCCAGTTTCTCTCGTGTATTTATTACTTCCTGGATGGGACACCAATTTGTTGTTGGATTACTCATTTTTACCAACAGAGTAGACTGGAGGAATGTAAAATGAAATGTTTTTCTCAAGAACACAACACATCGTCTGGTCCAGGAATTGAAACCACAATCATAAATCCAACACCCTAACCACTAAGCCATGCACCTGCACATATTAGATATAAGGAATTTCAAAACACAAAAACAGACACCAACAATCTAGAGTTGCTCACACTAACCTTTTCTTTTTCTTGTTGTAGTTCTTCTGCTTCCATGTCTTTCCTTTCCTTTTTGATGGCAGCTTCTTCTTGCTTGATGAGTTGAAGTTTAGCTTTATTATCAACTTTTTCACCGGATATCTCAGCGATTTTAATTTTGGCTTCCTCTGTCTGCAAAGTGGACACAATATTTAAGCATAAGCTAACAACATAGACACAGGATTTTAAGTTGAAATTAGCAAGAGTTATTATTCACTTTAAATTGTTGTAGATTAATGGTTCCAAGGAAAGCACTGCTTTAAAGGGTGGTTTCAGAAGTACATAACTCTAGAACCATCTGCCACTCTTCTTTCACACCCTTGTAAACTTAACCTACCACCAAGCCTTTCTGTTCTTCTGTCTGTATTCTTACCTATATTCACCTTCTTGTACTTTAAGGGTATGCACCAACATCTCATCACTATCATTTCATTTGTGTTTTCCCAACTGGAGTAACTGTGTTATCTCCTTTACAGCCAAACATCTGTTCCGATCCCTCTATCAGAATTTAACCAATCAACACCCAGCATAAAGCCACCACCATCAACAATAGACCCTCATTCACTTGAGGGGTCCTGTCTTGCATATTACTGAAAGGCCTCACTGGTGGTAGTGTCATGGTAAAAAAAACTCTGAAGTGTTGTTGTTGTTAGGAAAGGCAAAAAGCTATAGAAACTATGTCAAAGCAGACACTGAAGCTTAACATAGTCCTCCAGCTCATCAGATTCTGTTGAGCCATCAAATCCATGCCAGCATGGAAGACGGATATGCTATGATGCTGATGATACCAAAGACTGGGTTTGGGGACATGCCAGTGTCATATTCCTAGAATAACAGGAGTGGAGTTCATATCCTCAATGACAACTCTTAACTGTAGGTAGTAGACTTTATAGAGTAAAAGAAGACACACCATTCAGTCATTTCAAACAAACAGCAAAACACTCAGAGGAAAACATGATCACAGGCACTCCAAGCTGTGACCATTCCATCTATTTTCCTAGTGAAGGAAATCCAGAATCACATTATCTAAGAATTCTCTTCTAAGACAGTGGGTTTGATTTGAGGGAATTTAGCTTCTATTTCTAGTAGGTTGAGCAATCATGTAGTAGCTCTTTTATTAGCTTGAACAGGAGTAAGACACAAGATGGTGTGCCATATATTTCAAGTAGAGCCCTTATTCTCATTGGAAAAAAGGGCTTGAAAATGAAATGTTAGGTTCCTGAAACAGAAGTGCTTTTACTTCATTTCAAGAAACACTAAAATACAATTTAAAAATTTTCTTTAATAGAGATGTTTTGCAGGTGAAACAGCAGAAATTACAGGATGAGAGAAGCAAATGGAATAAGTAGTTTTAGAGAACCACAGAGATAATTGCCAAAGAAGAGACACACTTCAATGGCAAGCTGAAGATTTTGAATTGACGATGAGCAAAATCTTGTCAGTGAAATGAATAGCTTGTGCCGACCAAATACATATATATATATATCTTTTTTTTACTTGTTTCAGTCATTTGACTGCGGCCATGCTGGAGCACCGCCTTTTAGTCGAGCAAATCGACCCCAGGTCTTATTCTTTGTAAGCCTAGTACTTATTCTATCGGTCTCTTTTGCCGAACCGCTAAGTAACGGGGATGTAAACATACCAGCATCGGTTGTCAAGCGATGTTGGGGGGATAAACACAGACACACAAACACATATATATATATATATATATACGACAGGCTTCTTTCAGTTTCCGTCTACCAAATCAACTCACAAGGCATTGGTCGGCCCGAGGCTATAGTAGAAGACACTTTCCCAAGGTGCCACGCAGTGGGGCTGAACCCGGAACCATATGGTTGGTAAGTAGGCTACTTACCACACAGCCACTCCTGTGCCTATATATATATATATATATATATATAAAACTAATAAAGAAACAAGAGATATCAAAATGTAAAGAAGAAAGAAGAAAATATTTGATTAAGAACTTACAGTTGTTTCAGGAAGAGAAGATAATGTTGCCTGCAATTGGTCAGTAGTGGACATATTCTCAGAGAGATAGAGAGCTCGTGATAACAACAGCAGTGAAGTAGGGATGTTCTCTTTGAGGTGTAATTCTAGCCACTGTTCTAGCTGAAATTTGAGGCGTTCTTCAGGAACACCGAGTGAACGCATACCCCGAGCTCGGCAAGCTGCTTGCAATTCCCAAATTGTTAAACTGTCAACACCTTCTTTCTGGATCATCTGTAGAGAATAAAAAAAGGGGCTTTCAGTGTAATTTCAAAATTTACTTTTACTTTATTTTATCATGGCAGTTGATGGGCAGAATTAGGAGAGCATTGAAGTGAATGGCACACGGTTGGTTGTCAAACAGCCAATATCACATCTGATTGTTGCAAGAATATTGACAGGATGTACTGCTGGGGAGAATGCGCTTATCTCAAAAATTCCAATGATTCCACAGTGACACCTCATTTGAATTTAAAATGGTTGCAATTCCCAGTCAGTATATGTTTTGCTAAGTCCATCACTAAATCCCAGAGGCAAATATCAAAGGTAGTTAAACTCCACCGAGAGGTTCCTTGCATCTCACATGGTTAATTATATGTTATTGTGTCATGAAATCTTTATATATAAAAGTGAGGTTGTGTGCTGTCTGTCTCCTACGATTTAGAATCCTAACCACTCCCACATTTTGCGGTGCAGTTTAACCAAAACCGGGTATCTTATAGTCGTGATTCATATCGAGCCCTTCTGGATATTAGCGCGCGTCTACGATGAGTCTACGATTTAAAAAAAAATTTACCGTCAATTTTTCCCATTTTTAATGCATTTTGGCATATATAAGGTAAGTAACTCTCTAAAAATTTATTATTAAATCTCAGAATGTAAAAATCTACAGTAACACCCCCCCCCCCTTTGTGGTTAGCCATATTGAGATGGCTATTATACTTTACATCTCTAAAAATGCTTATATAGTTATTTCCCTTACAAACCCGAGCAACGCCAGGTGATACTGCTAGTAGAACATAAAAGATCTCTATGTTTCTACTCCACAAAACAAAGAGCATTGTTTATAAAGAAGCTTTGATACAATGTAAGGGATGTAAAGGAATTACTTTGTGATGTTCCTTGACTCTTTACTCAAGGTTATGTTGGACACAGACACACACACACACACATCTTTTTCATGATACAGTCTATGTTAACAAAAAAACTGAGAACATTGTATGCACCCAAGAAACTGCAATAGGCTTTGGCAAAACTTACCAATTAGAAGCACAATTTGTTTGTAGTAATTATGGTTAGACTGCAAACGTGGGGGAGAAGGTGAGGTGGAAGAGTGGTTTGGGGGTAGGAGATAATGTAAAATAGGGTGGAAAGGACAGTATTATATATGTACATGTTTATGCATGAGTGGATTTATGTTTCAAATCACAGACCATTGATTTTTTGCACCCAGGTACCTGAAATTTTTCATGGGACATATTTTCAAAGAAATGGGACTTTTTTCTGATATTTCAAACAAGAATTGTGTCTACCTTATCATCAGTCTTCAGTTGTCGTAATCTCATCCGAAGCTGGAAGCGAAGGAAATTGTCAGTACCAATGACAGGGAGCATCAATACTCGGCAAAGGGCTTGTAGCTGCAATCTGGAGAGGTTGTCTAATGTGATCTCATCTTCAAACAATTTGGAAAATTTGAGAATTTCTTTTGTTGGTGTTTGCAACCCAGAACTTCTTATCTGGAAAATGAAGTTGTACATGCTTTTATTATACATGAAATAAAGGATCCAAATAAAAAAAAAGGGAAAATGTCTTAAAGGGATTATGAATATTTGGTACAATTTCTTCCAGTTGCAAACTGAATAAAAAGATGTCTAGAGTATTGGCTTGAGTCAAACTTTATCATTTGATCAGTGTTCAAACTATAGCCAAAGTATCTTTTTTTTTGTGCATACTGTCCGATAATTTGGTTTCAAATTTTGGCACAAGGCCAGCAAGTTTGGGGGAGAGGTAAGTCAGTTACATTGATCTAAAGGAGGCGCAATGGCCCAGTGGTTAGGGCAGCGGACTCGCGGTCATAGGATCGCGGTTTTGATTCCCAGACCGGGCATTGTGAGTGTTTATTGAGCGAAAACACCTAAAGCTCCACGAGGCTCCGGCAGGGGATGGTGGTGATCCCTGCTGTACTCTTTCACCACAACTTTCTCTCACTCTTACTTCCTGTTTCTGATGTACTTGTATTTCAAAGGGCCGGCCTTGTCACTCTCTGTGTCACACTGAATATCCCCGAGAACTACGTTAAGGGTACACGTGTCTGTGGAGTGCTCAGCCACTTACACGTTAATTTCACGAGCAGGCTGTTCCGTTGATTCGGATCAACCGGAACCCTCGTTGTCGTAACCGACGAAGTGCTTCCATGACATTGACCTAAGTGCTCATCCCAAAAGGATGAAAGGCAAAGTTGACCTCAGTGGAATTTGAACTCAGAATATAAAGATGGGCAAAATGCTTCACAGTATTTTGCCCGGCATGCTAATAATTCAGCCAGCTTGCCACCTTATGCTGACCTACAATTTAGAACTTAGATTGTTAATCATTCAGAATTTCCTTGAAGATGCCATGCTTCAATGAGTGGTTTGAATAATGCAAAGGGGGATATCTAATACATATAAAGAAAGACATATTTATATATATATATACCTGATTCATGAAATTTGAGAATTCTTGTACCATATTTTCATTGTTTTTCTTTGTTTTACTTCTTACCGCACTTTCCATGATTGTATCTTGAAGAAATTTGGCCATTTCCAGTTTTACTTTCAAATTCTTCTTCAATTTTTCATGCTTCAAAAATATATTGAAAAGAGGATAATAATGATGATGATGATGGTGATGATGATGATGCATAGTGGTGATAGCAATAATGATGATGGTGATGATGATTGAAAATTTATTCCCATACTGTAAAGTGGTTGGTGTTAGGAAGTGCATGAAATTGTAGAAACTGTACTGAAACTGAGACAACTGGTCTTTCAAACTGTCTAGGAAAGCAATAACTCTGAATAAGAACTGACTTGCTCTGTAATGAACCATGCAACCCATGCCAGCATGGAAAATGGGACATAAAAATAATGATGATGATGATGTAAAGCTAGTTTCTTACATAGGCACAAGCTCAGAAATTTGGTGGAAGGGAATAGTCCATTAACCCTTTCATTACCAACCCAGCTCAAACCGGCTCTGGCTCTGTAGTACAAATGTCTTGTTTTCATAAGTTTTGAATTAAAATCTTCCACCAAACCTTAGTCACAATCTATGTTCCTAACACTAGCTGAATGATAACTAAGTTATTTTACTAAATTCTTTGCTATGCTTAAAATAGTTGAAAGAAACACAGAGCATCTCAAAATAAATATAGTAACGAAAGGGTTAGATTGACTCCAGTACTTGACTGGTATTTTTTTATTTTACTGACCCTGAAAGGATGAAAGCAAAGTTGACCTTGATGGTTTTTCAACTCAGAATGTAGAGAGCTGGAAATACCATCAGACATTCTGTTTGACAATCAAGCCCAACACCATCTGTATAAAAGTGAACTGAATTGTGGTGGAGTTCATGCTTTACCAAAAAGCCAGAGTGATGACACAAATGAAAAGCTATTTTTTAATTAAGACTAGGTTATAAGTTTCACTTGCCGGGAGGGTCTTTGTTACTTTTAAGATATTTAATAATAATCCATAACAGTGGCACAAGGCCAAAAATTTGTTGGGAAGAGGTATATAGAGACAAGTGAAACAACACCAGTATTTCTGGCATGTATTTATAAAACTCTAGAGATATGATAAATAAAAATAAATTCCTTTCTTGCTGGATTTGAAATTAAAATATAAAAGCTTATAGCTAAACATCAAAACTTTTTAGTCTACGCTTCACTGTCTCAGACATTTTAATATCATGTATAGTATATGCCTTATAATTTCTTAATATGTGCAAAAGTTATAGAAGTGTAGCAGAATATAAAGTAGAGAATTGATAAAGTTATCAGAGTATTGGATAGAATGTCTTGCAGACATGGCTGTTTAATCAAGAAGTTCACAACCACATGGTTTTGGGTTCAGCCCCATTGCGTGGCACCTTGGGCAAGTGTCTAGTATAGCTTCAAGGCAATCAAATCTTTGTGAGTGAATTTAGTAGATGAAAACTGAAAGAAGCCTATTGTGTGTGTGTGTGAGTGTGTGCTTACAGGATAGTTATAAATGGACTCATTGTCATACAAGTAAAATCCCTGATTTCCATTCTTCTGTGAAAAAAATGTCTGGCCATGGAGAAAAATTAATTACCAGGAAATAGGTGAGGATTGGAGACAGGAAGGGCATCTGGACATTAAAAAATCTACCTTAACAAATTCTGTCTGACCCAGGCAAGCATGGAAAAGTGGATAAAATCATCACTTTAACATCTATATTTCTATACTTGTATAGATCAGATGAAATTTGTTAAAGCAGACTTTCTGTGGTTGGATGGCCTTCCTGTCACAAACCCTCACCTGTTTCTAAGTAAGGTAATATTTCCCCAAGGTCAGATACATTTCTGTGGATTGGAAGTGAAGGCCACCGTGTGTGTGATAATGACAATTCGTTTACAACCGTCACGTGATGTTAGGACAAAAAGGCATGCATGCTCACACCCCCGCTCACATACACTACAGACTCTTTTCAGTTTCTACCAAATCCACTTGCAAAGCTCTGGTCAACCTGGAACTAATGAGGACACATACTCAAGTTCATTATTTACACTATTTACATTTGACGGATATTTGTCCGTAAATAGTGTAAATAATGTACATAATACCTCATCTCTTAAATATAGAACACACTCAAATTATCGCATAATGCAACTGAACCCCAAACCAGTTTGAGATGGGAAAAATAGTGCATCATCATTATCAGTGTAAATTAACAAAGAAACAAACAAAGAACTCTATATTTTGTACTGGTATAAGAATTATGGGCTCATTTACATTTTAAGAATATTTTACATGTCTTTTTTTCTTACACAAAATAACTTCACACTGGAATAATGCACACATACTCAATTTAGACTTGAAGGCAAAATTTGTCTCACCAACATTCTTTAACCCTTTAGCATTCAGATTATTCTGTAAAATGTAAAGCTTATGTATTCACACCATGTAAAATTAATCTTGCATCATTTCATGGCTTTGAGATTTCAATGATGTGATTCTTTATTTTTAAAATGACACAATAAGATAGCTATGAATGACTATATCTGACTAATTTGAACATAAAATAGGTAGAATATTTTGGCTGGATATGGCCGGAGCCCTGTTACACCATACCAATGATCTCTAAAATTGCCCACTATACTGTTCCCAGCTAAACAACCCACTCTTTGCACTCACCTTCCAGCATCCTGACACTCTCATAGTCTTTCACCACTCACAAATCATGGAAATCAACACTCCAATCAACTTTTTCTCCACACCGAAACTACATTTCTCTTAAACAGCCTTGAGATTTAGAGTTTCCTAGAATTCTGTTGAAAGTAAAAGTTCTATTTTTAAAGAATAAAGACTAGGCCCTCGGCAAGGAATACCATTCTAATTGCTTCAGATTTTCTAACAACAGCTATCATTAGATTTTATGGTTGAGTTGTTAGTGATGGAGATAACACGAAGTTGTAAAAAAAACATATTTTCTCTAATTATATACAGGTATGTGAAGTTTTTAAAAGGCAAACCAGCAAGGTCAGTATTTAAAAATCTTTATATATAAAAGTGAGGTTGTGTGCTGTCTGTCTCCTACGATTTAGATTCCTAACTACTCCCACATTTTGCGGTGCAGTTTAACCAAAACCGGTTATCTTATAGTCGTGATTCATATCGAGCCCTTCTGGGTATTAGCGTGCGTCTACGATGAGTCTACGATTTAAAAAAAAATTTACCATCAATTTTTCCCATTTTTAATGCATTTTTTGCTATTATATAAGGGAAGTAACTCTCTAAAAATGTTTATATAGTTATTTCCCTTACAAACCTGAGCAACGCCGGGCGATACTGCTAGTTGGGTATAAAATAAAAAGAGGAAAATATAAAAACAGTAACTGGAACTTACCTCTTTATGTTTTTCTGTGAAAGTGCTGGGCAACATTTCAGGAAAAAGTTTTAAAGCCACTGGCAGCAGAAATTCCATGAAAGGAACCACAATAAACACCAGGAAAGGGACAAGTCTAAATAAATCTGCTGTTGTTCGTACCAGCTGTGTAGGAAGAAAGAATATTAATAAGATAATCAAGGAACAAGCAATTTCAAGTTTGGGCAGAGGGCATCAAATTACATATTACTGATTACGTCATCATCATCATCATCGATTAACGACCGTTTTCCATGCTGGCATGGGTTGGACGGTTCGATTGAGGTCTGGAGAGTCAGCAGCTGCACCAGGCTCCAGTCTGATCTGGTAGTGTTTCTACAGATGGATGCCCTTCCTAATGCCAACCACTCTGAGAGTGTGGAGTGTGGTGGGTGCTTTTTACATGCCACCGGCACAGGAGTCAGTCAGACAGGCCCGGCATCGATCACGTGAATACAAATTACTTGCCACAATATATAGGATGCATCAGTTTTTTTTGAGGACATCTCTTTCAAGAACCCTTTCTTCTAATTAATTTTTTTTACCTTACTTTTCAGGTAAATGATGTCAGACATCAAATTGACTCAGCAAATGAAAAGGTACACTGTAATCATTTCCTTAAAAGCACAGCATAGTGATACAGAGATGCCTTGTTTCCTGAAAGTTGCCTTTGCTGTCAGAGTCTGAAAGGAGCCGGAAACTGCTAACAGGGATCCAGCATCACCAGCTAAACACAGAATGTATGCACAGGGTCATAATATCAACAAAACACCAGAAATTTGTACAAATAAAACTCAACATTATTCATAGCATTTCTAAATTCATATAAAGAACCTTAAAAAATTGACACACCTTGTATATAGTGACTGACACATACACACACACACATACATACACACACATGCACACACACACATGCACACGTGTGTGTGTCCTTCTGTCATCATAACAAGTCAACACCCTTAGGGCTGCACCTCCATCACTGTACACACCAAGAACGGCAGGTTAAAAGATTTTATGGAGATACTGGAATGGAGACAAATGGATGTGTGATATGAAATGAAATGGAAAGGAACATCAGTAAAACTCATCACAAGCAAGGTACAAATTCTTGTGGGCGGGTAACAAGAGTGGAATGGGTGAGAGTAGTGTTATTGTGAGAAGAGAAACAAACTGATAAGATAATAGAGGTAATTAGGATGCACAATAGGATAATTAAACCAGTTAAGGGCAATATCAGTGCAGCATTCATCTTTTCATAAGTCCCACAACCAAGGCTGGACATTGAACAGAAGGACTACTTTTATGAGATCCTCCTGCCAGCTACCTTTGTAATGAATGTCAGTGACCTCTTTATTATGGGTGGTAATGCACATGTTAAGCAACATGAGGAAGGCTTCTCCAGCATACATGAAAACTACAGTTATGGCAACTTGGAGTTAGGTAATGCAAATGAGCCAACCATTTGCAGCACTAACTTCACGAGACACAGGCTAACCACCTGATCACCTATTAATCAAACATACATAGAAGCTAGGTAAACATTCACTCATCTGAAAATGAGAAAACACAGAAGTTGTGAATGCCAAGTCTTTCTATAGTGAAGGATGCAGCACCCAACTTGGGCTAGTAATAGTATACTTAGAATAAGAACTAGACAGACCCAAGGATAAAATACACACACACAGACAGAGTCTGAAGAAGGAAAATATGGAAACTAAAACAGTTGCCTATTAGTTATAGATTGAGAGAAGTTCTGGCTGATACATGAAGGACATAGAAACTGGGTGTTTCTATGAGTTAATATTGTGAAAGCAACAATTTGGATTTGTAACTGGTGCAAGGCTCCAGCCAGATGAACATTGGACATGGTTGTACAATATAGTACTGTAGCCTGCACTATAAAAGTTAAGTGACCAGTGTGGCAAGTGGAAAAATCTGGAAGGAAAGAGGGCAACAGAGAACAACATCAAGTAGCTAAAAAGAGAAGCTAGATGTTAAGTATACTCAGCAAATAGGGAAAGTCATGAACTGATTCAAACTGCAAGGCTGTATACAACAGAGAATTGAGATGTGTGTGGGGAAAAGTAAGTACAGGAGTATAATGGTACACTTGCTCTTACTGGCACTGAAAAGAAAATGTCCTGTGTTACTACAAGAGAAGAACGAATAGGAGAGAGTCAGTCTGTCTCAGCCATTAAAGTTAACAGCAGTATGGTTGCAGGTGCAATTAAATATATCAAGGCTGAGAAAGTAGCTTGTTTATGAGAGACAGTCACTCAAGTACTGAAAAACACTAGCAAAGTAGGTCACATGCCAGTTACTCAGTTAGCTAATTAGGTGATTCTCAGGTGTTATACTCAATGAAGTCTCACCATTCACTGCTAAAGAAAATGCACTAAAGAGAAAGGTAATGAGAATGGCTTTAAATCGTTGGATCAGGTTATGAAAGTTACATTAAGAGTTATTGCATAACTGATGAAGAACAAAATTAACCTGGATGAAATGGATTTTGGCTTTGTGTCTAGAGGATGTATCCCTTATGCTGTATTCAAGATGCAGTCTTAGGGCTGCACCTCCATCAGTGTTGATGAATGGTATTCAAATTTTCTAATGGTATTCATCAACCTGGTAAAGACCTTTGACAGAATCCCCTGTTCTATCTGGTGATTGCTCAGGAATCTACAAAAAGGTTTGTGAGGTCTATATAAGCCATGTACACAGATAGTATGGAGAAATAAGAGTCAATGATGAGTTCAGTGATGGATTTAGCATGAAGGAAGACATTCATCAAGGGTGAGTTCACAACCCTCTTTTGTTTTTTGTAGGCCAAAACAGAGAAGATTAAGACTGGCTATTAGTACGAACTTCTCTAAGCTGATGACTTTTTATAGGTGAATCTGTAGAAAATTTGGAGAATAAAATTCCAGACACCAAGCAAATCTTGGAATTAAAACACTGAAGTTTTAGTAAAGACAGGCTTTTGCTGCCACCAGGGAAATGGCTGTACTTGATTTGCAGAAAAAGTAGTAGGCAGAAATTCTAAACAGAGTAAACTATGGAGAAATAAGAGATATAGTGGAATTACTGACAATCTAATAGAAAAATTAGACCTTATATGCAGCAAGTGTGAAGGAGTAATTAGCAATAAAGACACATGCAGAAGAAATTGCATCAAATTCTGGGAAAGCTCACAAAATGTAATTAATAGCTTCTGCTACTTAGATGTTGTAATTAACAGTGTAGGTGGGGAATGTATTGAAAAGATAGTAGAGTTAGAGCAGAGTGGAAAAAATTCAGAGAACTATAACCTTTACTAGCAACAAAGAGTTTCTGAGAGTGAAGGACAAATTGTACTTGCTTGTGTGCAAAGTGTGATGCTGCGTGGAGATGAGACATGGGCATTGAATGTGGAAGATTTGCTACAGCTGGAAAGAAATGAAACAAGTGCATTCTACTGCATGTGTAATGCTTGTGTGTATGAATGATGAAGCATAAATGAGTTGAGAGAAAAGCTAGATAGAAGACGAATTAGATGTAGTGTGCCAGAGGAAAAGGTTGGTTACAGATATATGATGCACATGGAGAATGTTGGTTGTATAAAGAAATGCTGAGCACTCAATGTGAAGATGGAATTTGAGGAAGACACGAGACAAAGTAGTGAAGACTGACCTCAAGAAGCTGAATGCTGCAAAGGAGATGACAAAGAAACATGATTGGTGAAGTACAGTACTAGAGAAGGAATACTAAAGAAAACATAGCAAAATGGTTGTTAATATAATAGCGATGGAGTTTGGAATAATATATCACTGGGTCGCTTGCTCAGTATGCATCTGTTAAATCCCCATCTGGCAATCTTACGGTTCTAGTATATTTTACGTCAAATGACCACGTGTATTTGTTTATATATGATCGTTGATTTCCGTGAAAAACTTATTTTTTTACATATGGGGTTGGGGGAGATGGGATCTTTGGGGTTAGGGTTCTTTTACATATGGAATTGGGGGGGGAAATAGGATCTAACCCCAAACATCCCATTTTCCCCCAACCCCATATCTAAAACAATAATACTTTTTTACGGAAATCGACGATCATATATAAACAAATACATATGGTCATTTGACGTAAAATATACTAGAACCGTAAGATTGCCCCCCATCTTTTTGATGGCAAGCTTAGTCCATTGCCCAGTTTAAGAACCATCAACTGGCTCTTTGGTATCTTTGGTAGAGTTCCCCTCCCAATTGAAAAGGAGATACAAGCAGAGACTGATGACATTCTGTCTTCTCTTACACACCGATAACAACAGTCACCTCACACTCATCATCATCATCATCATCGTTTAACGTCCGTTTTCCGCGCTAGCACGGGTTGGACGGTTCGACCGGGGTCTGGGAAGCCAGGGGCTGCACCAGGCTCCAGTCTGATCTGGCAGAGTTTCTACAGCTGGATGCCCTTCCTAACGCCAACCACTCCGCGAGTGTAGTGGGTACTTTTTAAGTGCCACCGGCACACTGTGTCCAACAAATCCACTACATGAGAATGACAGCCCCATGACTGACCGAGAGGGGGGAGTTGAGAATCAATCAAACCAGTTAACATGGAAATGACCTTGGACATGAATATGGCAATTCCTTTGAACAGCGAAAGAAACGCAAACAACTTTGGATGCAAACTGTGCTGTAGGACCTTTGCAACCAAGAGAGGATCAAAGATACATCAAGGAAAGACTTGTAAGAAGAGGACAGCCCAGTGTGGATCATCTGATCATAAAAGACATGGCAAATCATCTCCGGACTCAAAGGACAACGGATCGATAAATGCTACAGCAAAGACCTCTTCCCAACAGGAAACTGCAAACTATGAAACTGGTGCATCAGATAGTACACAGAGAAACCCGAGGGTTCTGTGGCCTGCTGCTAATGAGAGAGGAAAATATAAAGAGTTTGAAAACAAGGAATGTTGAGCTCTTTATAAAATGACAGGATCTACAGTGGAGGAACTGGGAAACTTAACAAGCGCAATATATGATACAGGAAGGGAATTATTAGGAGTGAAAGATAGTATCTGATTAGCAGGAGGATCAGGAAAATGAAACAGTTGAGAAAAGAAAAGACCAGCTTAAGAAAGCAATAGAAATGTGCTGCGGAAGATGAAAAACTGGGCCTCGTGCTGCCCCAGGAAGTGATGGCATCTCGTATAAAGTATACAAATATTGCAATCGTCTGTGAAAGAAGCTCTTTGTCCTATCCCAACAGCTGTGGTGCAAAGAGACTTTAGTAGAGGACTGGTATAAGGCAGAAGGCATATACCTGCCAAAGGGGGCCAATGAAAAGATTATAAAACAGTTTAGGCCGATATCCTAGATGATAGAGATGATTTTGAAAGCCATGGATTTTTCGAAACAAATCGCCTAAGATGGCCTTCATCGATGACGTGACACTTCTATCAACAGACAAGCAAATCATGCAGAGTGCCCACTTGAGACTAGATGAGCTTCTGAAGTGGTCAAGGATGCGATTTAGAGCAAAAAAGTTGTGTAGTCTGATATTTGAGGGAGTGCAAAAAGAAGTTTCAAATAGCTGAAGAAAGCATTCCAACAGTCAAAGAAGAACCTGTCAATAGTTTAGGGTGAGTATACGCTGGAACATTGTCAGATAGGAGTTGCGGGATGGAAATTATGAAACAAGCCAAGGTTGGATTATTGGCGATTGATAACTCAAAGTTACCAGGTAAATATGGCTTGTATCTGCGACTTTTGTGGCCACTTTTAATATACGAGGTAGCACTGTTACAAGTTCAAATCATTAAGCAAAAATGTAATGTGTTCATTAGAAAGTGGCTAAGCCTACCTTGGATATTGAACAGTTCAGTTCTTTATCGTAAAAGAGGCTCATTGCAATTACCACTGGCATCAATAGTTGAAATTTATAAACTAGGGAAGGTATGACTGGTGATGATGCTGAGAGAGTCAAAGGACATGGAAATCAGGCGTAATCCACCAGATGTGAAAACAGCCAGGAAGTGGAAAGTAGAAGCAGAGACTCATGACATTCTGTCTTCTCTTACACACCGAGATATGGTGGGTGTAACGCATATTCATTGGAGGGGACTTGGTTTTGGGGCAGAACCATTTGCAAATATGATGCAGAGCAACAGATCTGTTAGTTAGTTAGTTAGTTAATTTTTGGGCTCAAAAAGCAAAAAGCAAGGCCAAGTAGGGGGACATGGAGTTAAGTACAGGGTGGTATTCATGTAAAGAGTTCAGGCCATTTGTGGTCAAGGGAGACTTTGAACTAAGCGGTCGTCGGCATCTTCACTATCTCGTCCGGCAGCTTATTCCACGGATCCACAACTCGGACGGAGAAAGCCCCTCTCCTTCGATTGAGATGAAATCAACAGCATAAAAACAAGGGAAGCAGAGAGAAGAGAGCTTCATTTGATCCAATGCACTCAACAAGGACAGATGAGGAGATAGGAGGAATATGTTGAAGGAAAAATAAGTTGGAATGAGATATGGAAGTGGACCACATCTCGGCTAAGTCTTCTGATTCGTTCATCCTATGATGTCTTGCCATCACCTGCAAATCTAGTAAGATGGAACATCTCAGAGAATGATATATGCAAGTGCGGAAAGGTTGGAACACTGAAACATATTCTTTCCAGCTGTTCACTAGCAATGAAAACATGGAGACACAACCTGGTCCTTAAGGTTATCTTCAATGCTATAAAGAACCAAATTGATCTCAACAACAATGAAAAAGAAACCCGTTGAAAGTACCAACTAGAGATTTCATTACCTTCGTGTGCTTAGGACAGCAGATCCATTTCAAGAAGAAACTTCCTGTGAGCAATGAAAAGTGGAACGGCTATTGGGAGGTGGCTGCAGATTTACCAGAGTGCCAGGGACTGTTTCCCATCCCAGTTACAAAAAAAAAACTAGATATTTTAATATGGCGTGAAAGGAAGAAAGTTGTGAATCCAGACAAGATAATGGTTCCTCATGAAGATAACATGGATGCCGCTTGGGCTTGAAAGACTGACCGTTAGGTAAACCTCATTGAGGAATGTGAAAACACAGACCGGAAAACAGAGCATTTTCCAATCAAAGTTGGATGTAGAGGATTTGTTGGACACAGTGTGAGGTGACTGTTGTTATCGTTAGACCTAACTCATCGTAAAGTAAATACCACCATGACTGATATCCAAACTGTGGTGGAAAAGGCTAGCCACTGGATTTGGTTAAAAAGAGACGATAAGTGATGGCTAGAAGAATATTGAGCTTTATTTGATAACAAGTTGATCTAGCAAGCAGGGTCTCATATCAGTGAGGGTGTGTGTGAGCGCATTGATGCTGTCGAGAGGTAGGCCCCGAAACGGCACGCATTCTATCCTGATGACCCCATACACTTGCTGGCTTCTGGTATGCAGAGCTTTCAACAGATAGCATTTGCATTTTTTTTTCTCTCTGGTTTCAGCTTAGAGCTGCGGCCATGCTGATGCACCGCCGTTTACTGGAATGCTTACAGCACCTAGGTTTCCAAAGCGGTCACCCATCTAAGTTCTAACTAGGCTCGATGTTGCTTAACTTCGGTGATCAGACGAGAACTGGTGCTTTCAACGTGATATGGCTGTAAGCCATGTGCAAGTTGTTTGCAGAACATACACAGTAATGATAGAGGTGGTGGTAGTGCCTCATCCTCAGTATACATTTCAGTTGTCAACCCCCACCCACCTCAAATCTGTACAGTGGTAATTTTGTGGAATGTGTAATTGAAGTGATGGCTTTCTTAATCACAACCTCAGGCAATTCATCAGCATTTTTAATTTGCCTGTTGATATTAAGCCTTTGCTTATGTTTACTTTCTGAAGTTTTTTTCTTTTATAACTGTTTACTCTTGGCCAATGTTTTTTTTTGGCATCTTATTAAACTACTACATTAATTTGCAAACACATTATCATATTTCACATCTTTCATTTGAATCACTAGCAACATGAATATAACGATTTTATATTGATATTATATTTTGGTAGAGTATGAAACAAATATTTATATTTTCTATGAAACAATTTTTATATTTTCCATCCTTATTCTAAGTCAATTTTTTAATAAAACTGTTAAAAAGTTAGTAATTCAAAACTACTAATGATGATGGTGATCACTAATGATAAACTGGAATTTAGACCTGTTTCTTACACGAGGTTGCCAATTTTAAGAGAGCTAAAATTTGTATGTTCATCCATTTTACAAGAGGTAGACTGGACACCTATATACAGTGAAATGCTACCATCTAGAAATCAAAACTATGTCACAGACCCATCTAAATTGGTCACAAAACATAAGGTACTGTACTTGTCAATTATTGTGATGATAACTGATAGATGAATAAATTATACCCTTCAAAAAGCTGTTGTATAAGCAGCACAAACATCAAGAAAGACCTTAATTATCCTCTAATGATTACTTTAGATTAGGAATGTATTTTCTGTTGTAACGTCTGGGAGTGTCAAATAGTGACTGTACAGAATAGTTCAGTTACATTAACAAAAGATAAAGTCTTGTGACAAACTGAGAATAATAAAAAATCAGCAAGGGCAACATAGATTTATAGGTATTTGTAGTCATTACCATAAACCTGTAGCTGGAAACCCCCCCCCCCCACCGCCAGAACTGGTGGAGAAAATCTCAGAAACATCTATGAAAAGCAAGAGTACAAGAGAATTCCTAATGAGTTGCACTATAAATGAATGAGTTAACCATTTTATTACCATACTAGCACATATTGCAAGTGCATGCATATACAGCTACATGCGTGCGCACATACACGCAAGTACTGTCCAAATCTCCAACCAGTCACATACAGCTAGCTGGCATTCAATTGGTGTATCAAGTTTCGGGCATTTTGATTGGGTTTTGGATAGAAAATTCACAAAAAAGTCACTTTTATTGATTTTTTTAATGGCTTTATGGGGTGACTGGGGAAATATAAAGATGTGCACGACCACCCTTGGACAGTTTTGAATGACCATAGAAAGTGCGAGCCCTCTAACTGAAAAATTGTGGATTTGTATAAAGGACACACACACACAGACATTTTGCCATTTATATTCTATACTAGCAGTATCGCCCGGCGTTGCTCGGGTTTGTTTCGACCCGCTGGAATTGTAATTTTGAAAAGTAAAAATTTTGTGAACATTTTTCTGGTTGAAATATACCGAAAAGTGGCGACACAGCAGTGAAAAAATCGTAAAAAAAAATAGGGATTTTCATAGAAAAAAGCAGCTGTTTGATGTAAATAATTTTTGGTGTTAACATGGTCCGATTTGAATTTTATGTTCTACTGAAGGAAGAGCAACCCTTCTTCTATCATACTCTCAATTTTGGTCAACTTGCGCCGCAGGGTCTCGGAGGAGATAGTGTTAGTTGAAGGTTACCAAACGTGGCGCACACAGACAACTTCAGCTTTATATAGAGATAACACACACACATTAATACACATACATAGACACACACACACATGTATGTATGGATGTATATATGTACATCTGTCCACTTCTTGCAATATTTTTATCCTTCACTTCCTACACACACACACACACCTTATTAGCTTACAATTTCTTTCTGTCAACAATTGACAACAGAAGTACGCTCGCCAATTAATACTACCAAAATTTAACGACAGAAAGTAAATTAAAAACCAATTTACCTTTTCTGTATTGTTATGGCAATCCGACCGTCGGTGTGTTTTTGCAAATGTGTTCGAATGAGAAGTGAGTTGTGTTTGGCGCCTTTTTTACTAATAACAAACACACACGTGTGTGTGTGTTTGAGTGTTTGTATGTAGTTGTTTGAAACGTTTGTGTTTGTCACTGTCATATATGTATGTGTATGCGTGTGTGTGAGGAATGGCAAACCAGATAGATAGCGTGCGAAGTTCTTTTGAAGTTCGCGTGTCACACACGCACACACACACACACGTTAGCTTACAATTTTATTTATATATTTGCGAGTCTATGTGTGTAAAGAGGAAGTGGGAATGCAGAGTGAAAGAGTGAAATGGTAAAATATTTAGTTTTCTCGAATTTTTTCTGAAATGGGGGTGAAATTGAAAGAAATTTTGTATGCCATGACCGAATGGAAGTACTTTGAAAAATCATAGGTAAACTCTAATTGAAGAAATTGTGTGAGGAGTAAATCGTTATGTATTTATTTGTTTCTGTTTGCTGTGTTGTCTTTTTTTTGAGTAGTGGTTTAAGGTACACTTGCAAAGAGAAAGTGGGAGAAATTAGGGTGATAGCATCAGTGAAGCAGTTCGCTCCGTTTGTGTGTGTGTGCGTGTGTGTGTGCTGTAGCCCACACTAAGAAAAGCACTTCACTTACACACCACAATGTGAGTTTTCTCTAAATTTTGCTTAATTGGGGTTGAAATTTTAAAAACCGGACCTGGCACGACCCGATGTATTCTACTCTTAAAAGTGCTAGGTAAATTGTAATTGAAGAAATCCTATATTGTAGATTTCTATAAGAGACAAAGGGAGGCAGATAAAATCTGCCTTTTATAATAAGAGATATATACTCTTTACTCTCTCTTTTACTCTTTTACTTGTTTCAGTCATTTGACTGCGGCCATGCTGGAGCACCGCCTTTAGTCGAGCAAATCGACCCCGAGACTTATTCTTTGTAAGCCCAGTACTTATTCTATCGGTCTCTTTTTGCTGAACTGCTAAGTAACAGGGACATAAACACACCAGCATCGGTTGTCATGCAATGCTAGTGGGACAAACACAGACACACAAACACATACACGCATATATATATATATATGACGGGCTTCTTTCAGTTTCCGTCTACCAAATCCACTCACAAGGCTTTGGTCGGCCCAAGGCTATAGTAGAAGACACTTGCCCAAGGTGCCACGCAGTGGGACTGAACCCGGAACCATGTGGTTGGTAAACAAGCTACTTACCACACAGCCACTCCTGCGCCTATATAAATGATTTTTTTGTGAATAAAAACTGCCTTTGTTTCATTTAATTTTGAAATAATGAAGAATTTAGGGAAATAACTTTGTCATTATTAAACTGATGTTTGGAACATCACAAAAAAAAATCATTTTAAAACAGAAAGTTTGTGTCATCGAATACATGGCAGTTACAGGTGGGGGGGGGCAGTTAAAAGGGATGAAAGAAAAACCAAGAACTTACCTGTTTGTGTTCTCGCCTTGATAGAGTTGTTCCTTTAAGAAGTTTCCATAAAAGCCGGATGCTAATTTTAATATCAATGAACATCAGTCGGAAACCATGATAGTAGTGTTTAACCTCATCAACTACACGGATCCATAATTTCTTTTTCGGTTGAGTAATTGATTTCTCAGGTTCACTTCCAAATAGCTTCTCATTAGAGGCTTTTAATTCAGCCTCTGCAGCCTGCTCTTTTAGGGCTTTCACAGTCTGTTCAATTTTAGATTCTTCCTTTGATTTTGAAATGCTGCTTTGAATACACCTATATAATATATTATTTGGATTGCTTTGGGAATATAAATCAAAGCTGCATATAAGATACTTTGATTTAAAATATAATGTGGGTAGATAAAGTCTTGCATTTTGAGTTTTGCGTTGATGATTATCATGGAAAGAGGAAACAGAAATTTGTAGCTTTGGTTGCCTTCTGTAATGTACTAAAGAATGTAGCTTCAAGCACCGTCTGAAAATGGTTGAATTAAAAACGAAAATTAGTAATTTCAAATAAATGACAAACATAATCTTTATTTCACAAGCAGATGCAAATTTGCAGGAAAGGGTATTATTATTTAAATCATCATTATCATCATCGTTTAACGTCCGTTCTCCACGCTATCATGGGTTGGACGGTTCGACTGGGGATCTGGGAAGCCAGAAGGCTGCACCAGGCTCCAGTCTTATCTGGCAGTGTTTCTACAGTTGGATGCCCTTCCTAACGCCAACCACACATACATATATATATGTATACATGTTTATATATCATCATCATCACCATCATCGTTTAACGTCTGCTTTCCATGCTAGCATGGTTTGGACGGTTCGACTGGGGATCTGGGAAGCCAGAAGGCTGCACCAGGCTCCAGTCTTATCTGGCAGTGTTTCTACAGCTGGATGCCCTTCCTAACGCCAACCACTCCGTGAGTGTAGTGGGTGTTTTTTACGTGCCACCTGCACAGGTGCCAGGCAAGGCTGGCAACAGCCACGGTCGGATTGGTGCATTTTACGTGCCACCGGCACGGAAGCCGGTCGAGGCGGCACTGGCATCGGCCACGATTCGGATGGTGCTTTTTACGTGCCACCGGCACAGAAGCCAGTCGAGGCGGCACTGGCATCGGCCACGATTCGGATGGTGCTTTTTACGTGCCACCGGCACGGAAGCCAGTCGAGGTGGCACTGGCATCGGCCATGATTCGGATGGTGCTTTTTACGTTCCACCGGCACGGAAGCCAGTCGAGGCGGCGCTGGCATCAAATAATTCCAGTAAATAACTGGTAGTAATTTTATCACTTCCTAAAAAACAAGGTCAACTCCAGGAGACTCAGTGGTTCTCAACTAGGGTCCATAAGACCTTTGGGAGTCCATAGAAGATCTTGTTGTTAAGAATTATGCAATAAATTGCTTATACTACTATTACAATACACACAATATTCTAACAATGCTTCTTATACAATTCCTAATAATAATTATAAAACTACAATAGGATTTTTATAGATGGAATTGTTATGAGGGTCCACCCAAGTAAAATAGGAATCGAAGGGGTCCATAGGTAAAAAATAGTTAAGAGCCACTGCTATAACTGAATACTGAAAGTCTGGTGCCTGTTGAAAGTGCAGGTTGAAGTGAATAGATAATGGTGGCAATTTTCCATTTCTGCTACCCTTCTTCCCTACACCCAGATATATTTATAATTCTTTATTGGAGGACTGATACTAAATGCTGTCTGGTACTTTTACTACTTCTGATACTAAATAATAATAGCTAGGTTATTAATAGATTGGAAATACATATCTAACAAAATAAATATTTAAGCAAACACATAATTACAACAGAAATCAAAAATGTTTGTAAATTTTGTAGAACTGTTTCTTAAAGGCATTGCCTGTGACCTTTGTAGGTCAGCAACCCAGACACAATGCTCGTCATATTTTATGTCTGCAAGCCAAAGTCTACAGGGACAACAGTTACAGTATAGGAGGTTAACAATAAATAGATATTTTGTGTGTGTGTGTGTGTGTGAGAGAGAGAGAGAGAGAGAGAGAGAGGGAGAGAGAGAGAGAGAGAATTTGTACAAGTAGAAATGTAAATGATAAGAGAAAGGTGAACATCAGGAAAAATATCCCACAATAGAAGAGACATGTTTTGACACTTTTGACATGATTACATTGATAAAGGTGAGAATTACCAAAAAAAGAAAGAAAAAAAAAAGACTGAAGCTGGAGGAATGGCAATGAAATCATATTAAAGTGGTCCTAAAGTTAGCTGTTAGTACTGTAACCCAAGATCAATACTGGTTAATAAGACCAATGGTAAAAAGCATTCAGGATATGATCATCTACCCCTTTTTTCTTTTCCAGATATGGTGTACCCTGGATTACAGAAGAAATATACTCTTTTACTTGTTTCAGTCATTTGACTGCGGCCATGCTGGAGCACCGCCTTTAGTCGAGCAAATCGACCCCGGGACTTATTCTTTGTAAGTCCAGTACTTATTCTATCGGTCTCTTTTGCCGAACCGCTAAGTGACGGGGACGTAAACACACCAGCATCGGTTGTCAGGCAATGCTAGGGGGACAAACACAGACACACACACACATATATATATATATACATATATACGACAGGCTTCTTTCAGTTTCCGTCTACCAAATCCACTCACAACGCATTGGTCGGCCCGGGGCTATAGCAGAAGACACTTGCCCAAGATGCCACGCAGTGGGACTGAACCCGGAACCATGTGATTGGTTAGCAAGCTACTTACCACACGAATCAGAGTTAGTGGTATTATATACTGGTGATCCAGAGTTGGAGATCATGGTTTTGTGAACTGATTCCACAACCCTACAATGCACACATGCCTCCTATTGTTACCCCTACAAGTCTGTTCCTCCCCACCACACTGCTACCAATCTATACAAAGTTTTTTTGTCAAATCTTTCTTCCTCAGAAATATATCTATCAGGAATATCCACTTTGTTTCCGCAAAGACTACAGTTGGTCAAACTGAACAACAACCACATCCATTTTTCTTGATCCAAGCCAATAAGGGAGCAACCGTTTAGGTATTTGATTTGCTACAAATAGCAGCTAAATACCCCTCAACCACCACTGCTGCTGCTGCCACCACCACCCTAAATCAATAGGTCGTGAAGTAACAGAACTAGGTACCAGATTGTCTGATACATATTGTTAGGCACTTCAGTGTTTGGTAATAGAGGGTGTTAGAGCTAAATTTGATGATTTTTATGTTTCCTTTTCTTTTTTCAAGGACAGCTTGATGTATTTGGTGAACAGTCAACAGCAATGGAGAACATAAAGATTAAAGTTGTAGTTGAGAGCAAGTTAACTGACATGGAGGACTAGAAGCCATCTGAATATTGGAAACAATTACCCGTCATGATTTGTGCAGGGTATCACAGTGCCGCTTAATGCTATGTGAACACTGTAAAGGCTGTAAGTCATGGCCTGGACATCATGCCTATCTGTGCCGTTGAACAGGGCCTTACGCTCAATTTAGATGGCTATGTGAAACTGCTGGTTGGAGGAGACTGTGGTCAAACCTTGACCGGAGAGGGTTGCTGCTGGTAGGCCATATGTGTGGTAGCAGGATTTTTCTCCTAGCCATACCTCCAGAAAGAATCAGAAAGTAGTTGTCAAAACATTTCTACAACTTCACCAGTCCCAATTTCTGGCCTCCTAATTCTCCCAATTGTAATGCCATAGATTACTATGAATGGGGCACAACCGAGAAAAACTCAAACTCTGCCTGAAACACCAAGGCTAAGCTTGTGGCTGGGATCAAGGTGTTCAAAGATCTTCCCAGGGACACAGTGAGGAACGCATGCTCCAGGTTCTGGGACCATTTTGAGGCTGTGGTGGAAGCTGAGGGTAGCTACTTTGTATAAGATGTTATCTCCCAGCCATAATCTAGTCGATACTTTTTGAGTTTTTAAAAAATACTTTCATTTTTGGATGGAATATTGTTTTCTTTCCCTTTTGTACAAACTATCAAATTTAGCCTGAACACTCGGTAGGTACCTGCCACTGGAGTCAATGATGGTGCCTCTTTGTGGTTGCTTGATCTGCTATAAATAGCAGTGAAGTCTCCCTTAAATCATAGCTGACTCTTTTAGTAAAAAGAAACATTGGATAACAAGGTCCAAAGTTCCCTGCACAAGGAAATAAAAAGTTGGGTTGCTCATGGTTGGAATGCCTTTGACTATAAGTTTTCTCAATCATGAGTGACTTGGGCTAGACAACAACAAAGGCAACATGATGTGAACATGAGACAAAGAAAGAGTACTGAAGTGTACTAGCAAGAAGAATGAAGAGATTGTCAAATTTGAATCCAATAGGAGCTGAATCTAACATTCAGACAATTCTGCCATCTGTTCAGGTAAATGTTAAATTCAATATTTTACAACTGGACAGAATATATAATAATAATGAAATTATTGTATACAGTGCTCAGGTGCACCACAACTTGTCAGAAAGTGCATATAAAGTACATGCAGTAATGTACAAATGTCTGGAAAGCGAACAATGTATGAGTCAGATACATGCTTGCGTGTGTATGGAGGGGAGAAAATCAGGTGTAGTGTTGGCGAATCTCAGAAAGCATGGAAGTTTTGAAGGATGCAGTGCTCCGACAACTAACAACTGATGCCGGCAGTTTGTTCCATGCTTCAGCAACACTCAGCGTGAAAAAATGTTTCCTGAAGTCATGGGAGCTGTGCTGTTTTCTTACTTTGTAAATATGTCCACGGGTGTTAGACGGGTGGAGTTTGAAAAGGTGCTCAGAGTTATAGAAATGTTTGTAGCAAGAAAAACATAGTTACCGTGCCACACTGTGGCCACAAAGGCACCGACAAGCCAGCATTGTAACGGGTGATCTCCTGCAAAGAAAAAAAGTAAGACATAAATCAAATATAGAATTATATAAAAGTTCATTTACATAAACAAAGAATGTTATACAACGAATAAAAGCACAGAATGCAAAAGTGGCTGTGTGGTAGGAAGTTTGCTTCTCAACCACATGGCTCCAGGCTCAATCCTACATCATGGCATTTTTACTATGCACTGGGCTGACCAAAGACTTGTGAATGAATTTTGTAGATGAAAAATGAAAGAAACCTGTTGTATATATATGTGTGTGTGTGTGTGTGCACACATTTGTCCCCCACCATTGCTTAATAACTGGTGTTGGTTTGTTTATGTCTCCATAACCAGTGATTTAGCCAGAGGCGTTTTGGCAGATATACCCTCCAGCCTTCGTCAGGTTTCTAAGTTTAAAAAAAATTAAATATTGAGGCCAATGGACATATGGCGTAGTGGTTAAGAGCGCGGGCTACTAACCCCAAGATTCCGAGTTCGACTCCAGGCAGTGACCTGAATAATAATAATAATAATAATAATAACAACAACAACATCGAAAAATACCTTAGGAATGAGAACCCAAGTTCGAAATTTCCCCAAGATACCTGATGAAGGTTGGAGGGTATATCAGCCGAAACGTGTTAACGACTAACAAGATGAGGATAAATATCTGTCAAATGTAAATAATGTAAATAATGAACCATTATATACACACACACATTGAAAGCGGTTGGCAATAGGAAGAGAATCCATCTGTAGAACCATATCAAAGCTGACACTGAAACTCAATGCAAACCTGCAGCTTACTAGATACTGGCAATCCATCCAACCCATATCAGCGTAAATAAAGGACAAAGTGATGACAATGATGATAATGATGAATGATAATGTTGAAAACAATGCCACCAATTCTCAACCATTTCCCCCAAAATTTGCACACAAATCCAAAATTGTCCCAGAGTAATGCATGAAGGAAAAGATCCTAGGCCCAGTGGACGCCCAGGGGAAAACAGTGAAAATTCAAGGAAGGGGATGTGAAAGACTGATAGTGATAAGAGTGGTTGAAGAGTGTAAGAACAAGGTACAGAAATTTCAGTTTAGGACATGAAACTCTTCCTCCTTCAGTTTCTCTTTGATCTCTCTCTAGCTTACGTCAACTCTACTTTCTTTTTCAATCTAATTGTTTGTCTGACACACAAGATGTGTGCATGCGCACACACACATTTTTTCAACTGTCTTACTCATATCGAGATGATATTACAGAGGTACTAAAGCACTATAATTATATAAATTCCTCATTTATAAACAATATCTTTAGAAAAATTAGCATGCAGTTTCGAATACTGTGAAAGGAAGAACATAGCTTATTTTTTTAATTGTTTTACATTTAAATTTCTTTATATTAATAAACTACAACAATAAACAGACAGGTGCAGGCACAGCTGTTTGGTAAAGTTTGTTTTGGAAATTTCAGGGTTCAGAGTGTCTGCCTACAACACAGGCACTGTCAGCTGATGTCTTCAACAATAACCACAAACTGATCAATGCATTGTTAGTGAAATTTGATAGATTGAAACTCAAAGAATCTTGGTGTGTGTGCATGTGCAGCCTGGTGCCACATCAAAGCACATTTCCAGGCTTGCTCCTTGGCAACAGATGTGCACTCTTCAGTCTGAATAAGTAGCATCGTGTCTTTTCCTTGTACCTTATCATAGTGAGATGTGCTGCTGCCCAGGACAGCTCTTTGAAGAAATACAACACCTACCAGCATTCAGTGTCTTAGCTGCAGTTCTCCAGTCAACTGCTGTGGCTCTCTCTTCCAACTTTTGAGGTTGCAGGACACACACACACACACACACATGTATACATATGCTGGTGTATGCATGTATTTTTATACATACGTGTTTATATATATATAAAAAACTAAATTCATACATATATATTTATATACATACATATGTATAATATATATGATGCATATATACACGTGTGTGTGGCTTATACTCAATCAAAATTATCTGTTATCACAATATATATATATTTCTTTATTGCCCACAAGGGGCTAAACATAGAGGGGACAAAGACAGACAAAGTGATTAAGTCAATTATATCGACCCAAGTGCGTAACTGGTACTTTATTTATCAACCCTGAAAGGATGAAAGGCAAAGTCGACCTCGGCGGAATTTGAACTCAGAAACGTAACGGCAGACGAAATACCACTAAGCATTTCGCCCAGCACGCTAACATTTCTGCCAGCTCACCGCCCTATATATATATATACATGCATGTATGTATATTGTAATAATGAATTATTTTGATTGAGTACAAAGCCATTTTGTAAGGAGATAGATTATATTTATTGAATGAATGAATGATAGTATCTTACTAATACCTATTTCACTGACCCTAGACAAATGAAAGGCAGGGTAGACACAAGCTAGATACAAACGAATCATCTAATCTGGTTCTCTTTCTCTCCCTGCAATTAGCATCAATGCCACACAGTTACTTAGCCAAGTCACTTTGGTAATAGACGGAAGCATACACACAAAACAAATATAAAAATAGACATTAAATGGGAAGATAAGGTTAAAGAGTTTCCGTTAATTAACAAAAACTGTACGAGCTAATGTTTCTCCCCCCTCTCTCTCTTTATTTTTTTTGTTTGTATTTTTCCTTTACAGTTAGGTAATCTTTCTAATGTTTTGACTTAGAAATGTTTACGTTCTCAATTTCCAGTTAACTAGGCAGAGAGAACTGGAGTAATGATGTGCTTTGCTTAGGAGCACAAGGACATACTATTGTATCAGGATTTGAACTCTTGGCAATGCACCAATAAGAAGACAACTCAATCATTACTCTTCTACTAAGCAATTTTACTTTCTTTCTTGGTATTTTTAAAAATTTTATTTTTCTACCAAATTTGAGAGATAGATCTCTTAACAAATGAGAACTTTATGCCAGTGTGTAGCTGGGAATATATTTTCCTTGTGGGTAGCTCATAAGCCATATACTGTTTCTGCTCTTTGGCATGGGGAAATGTATCTTCACACATGTGTCTATATTACAGGTTAAGTGGCCAATCAATGGAATTTTTATACCAAAACGAAAAAGACAACTTTAGAATATCAGGCAGAGCCCATTGAAGGGTTCTACTCTCAACAAAATTTATTTTATCCTCACTGCATAAAATATATTCCACTATTTAAAGATTTTATGTTATCTATTAAAACAAAACATTTTTAGTTCCATAAAATTCAACTGTTTTATCATAAATTAAGGGTATCAGATACAAAGAGCCATATCCACCAACTGAAGGATATTTCTATTATGGGTTAGCACGCCGGGCGAAATGCTTAGCAGTATTTTGTCTGTTGTTACGTTCTGAGTTCAAATTCCACCGAGGTCAACTTTGCCTTTCATCCTTTCAGGGTCGATATATTAAGTACCAGTTTCGCACTGGGGGCGATATAATCAACTCAATCCCTTCAGACTGTCCTTGTTTGTCCCCTCTATGTTTAGTCCCTTCTGGGCAGTAAAGAAATATATTATGGGTTGTCCTTAACCAGATACTTAACTCTCAATCCATCAAGCCAATAATAATAATAATAATAGATTTTTTGTTTTGTTTTATAGAAAGCAATGAAATCATGGGAAACAGAACTAAAATGCAAACATGATTTGTTAGGGAGTGTGAAAATATAGAAGGAAACATTTCAGGAATACTCATTCTTCCATTGCTTTTCATGACTGGATTAATTCCTCAGACAAGTATACTGAGAAAATCCAGATCTTTCTTTTGCTAAAAACCAAAGTTAAAATAAACTATTTGCTATCTATGAATGCCCTCAAACTATACACTAAAAATGAAGATGATCTACATTCTCTGGTCCAAGTAGTAAGAATATTTAGCAAGGTGGATAAGTGTGCAGTTTTAATTATAAAGAGAGGTTGACAGTTTTAAAATGGACAAATCCAGCCAAAGTATTCTACCTGTTTTATGTTCAAACCAACCAGATCTGACCTTTCACACCTACTCAACAATATCATTCTAAAAATAAAGTCATATCATAGGAATCTCAAAATCACAAGAGAATGTATGATTAATTCAAAACAATGTGAATAAATAAGCATTTCATTTGACAGAGGAATCTAAAGGCTAAAAGGGTTAAATCTGATACTATAAAGATACAAGATCATATTAGATTGCTGAGAAATAACAAGGGAAACAAGTATCTAGGGATGCTAAAGGGTGATAAGGTAATGCAAAAAGAAACAACAAATAAAGTCTCTAAAGCAGTGGTTTTCAACCAGGGTTCCGCCAGTACAGTCCAGGGGTTCCGCAAGAAGTTACAAAACTGCTAAAATCGGCAGTAATTTTTAATTCTCCTGTGCAGATATGTGTGCATAAGACTATTAAATTATTGCACAGGGGTTCCTCGAGCCAGTGGAATGTTTCCTTGGGGTTTCGCTCCAGCAAAAAGTTTGAAAAGCACTGCTCTAAAGAGTACAAAAGAAGAATTAGTTACAAGACAATATGTGTCCCATGCTACTGTTGAAAGATCTTGCTCCTTTTCTAAAGTGGGCAAATACAAGCTACGGGAATTGGACAGAACTAAGAAGCTGTTCACAATGCATAATGTAATATTGACAAGCTCTACTCACCAAGAAGGGAAGGAGACACAGATTTGTTAAATGCAGAAGACACCATCAATACTGTGAAATTGAGTTTGAGAAACTATGTTGTACAGAGTGAAGAAAGAATATCATCTGCAGCTAGAAATATCCGAAAAGCCACAGAAACAGTAGAAGAATTCAAGAACAGAAAGGAGGGCTATAGGACTAATGGCTGGAAAGAGAAGAAATTACACAGCCAATTCATGCAGCAAACTGAGGATGCTGGAAGTAAAGAACTCTGGCTGTGGCTGACAGGAACCTGAAATGAGAAACTGAATCAGTTTCAGGAATAAGCCACATGATTCAACTCAATAAAGACAATAACTGATAAAACCCAGTCAGAGAGCAAATACAGAACATGCAGAAAACTGAATGGAATAAGCTAGTGCAAAAAGAGTATAAGCACAAGTATGACTAGACTTGTAAAAGAGTGTGTTGGGCTGCTAGTTAGTTGATCTGAAGTGATGGAAAAGAGGTATGAATACAAGCCAGAGGGTTTTTTTGCTTCATCAGTATCAACAGTCTCTATAGAAACTGACTATACTATTGAAGGAAGGAGACCAGATATGTTTATACAAGACAGAAAGAGCAAACTGTATTAGATCATAGACTTTGCAATACCACATGATAACAGAGCAGACAGCAAAGAAATTGAGAAAATAAAGAAACATCATAACCTAGCAAGAGATAGAAGTAGGGATTGTGGAGTACAAAGGTGACGGTAGTCCCTGTGGTAATAGATGCACCTGGCACAACACCCAAACTGCTACCCAAGATGTCAAAGGATATTAGAATTGAGGCCCTGTTTTGGAATTGGAGTTATTAAGGCTGTGAGTAGATATATTGACAAGAGAAAACAAGATTTCTTCAAATCAAAATTTAAAATTAGATTTCACTATGCTATAGTTTTATTTATTCTTTTACTGCTTTCAGTCATTTCACTGAGGCCATGCTACAGCACTGCCTTTAGTTGAACAAATCGACCCCAGGACTTATTATTTCAGGCTCTTTTGCCAAACTGCTAAGTTATGGGGACATAAAAACAGACACACACACACATATATACGACGGGCTTCTTTCAGTTTCCATCTACCAAATCCACAAACAAGGCTTTGGTCAACCTAAGGCTATAGTAGAAGACACTTGCTCAGGGTGCCACACAGTGGGACTGAACCCGGAACTATGTGGTTGGTAAGCAAGCTACTTACCACACAGGCACTCCTGTTTATTTTTTTGAAAATATTATTATTATTAATATTATTAAAGACAGTGAGCTGGTAGAATCGTTAACATGCTAGATGAAATGCTTAGTGGTATTTCAACTGTCGCTAGGGTCTGAGTTCAAATTCTGCTGAGGTCAACTTTGCCTTTCATCCTTTCGGAGTTGATAAATTAAGTACCAGTGAAACACTGGGGTTGATGTAATTGACTATCCCCTCCCCTCAAATTTCCGGCCTTGTGCCTTCAGTAGAAAGGATTATTATTATTATTATTATTAATATTATTATTATTATTAATCTAACAGAATCATTAGCACACCAGGCAGAATACTTAATGGCATTTCATCTTTGCATTCTGAGTACAAATTCTGCCGAGGTCAACTTTGTCTTTCATCCTTTTGAGAGTAATGGGGCCAATGTAATCAACTCACCCCCGCCCCAACCACAAAACTTCTGACTTTGTGTTTACAGTAGAAAGAATTATTTTTTTATTATTATTACTATTATTAAGGCAGTGAAGGGACAGAATCGTTAGCACACCAGGTAAAATGTTTACCAGCATTTCATCGGCCTTTACGCTCTGAGTTCAAATTCCGCTGAGGCCAACTTTGCTTTTCATCCTTTTGGAGTTGATAAATTAAGTACCAATGAAATACTGGGGGTTGATGTAATCAACTTCTCTCCCCCACCCCCAAATTTCAGGCCTTGTGCATTTAATAGAAAGGATTATTAGTGAACAGGTCGTGGTCTTGTAGCGACGAAAATATCTTGACAAATTCAACTTAAATGTTGAAGTGAATCGAACGGCTTTTGTGTGTTTCTTAAATGGCTTACAAACACCTTCCACGCTGCAATTGTTTTCGTTCCAGCACACGATCTCAGATCAGATCACTTGCTATGCAAGTACATCTCCGTAATTATTATTATTATTATTATTATTATTATTATTATTATTATTATTATTATCATGTATTTGTACTTTTAGCAAATTTGAACAAACCGATACTTTGTGAGTGAAATGAGGTTGTCAGAAACCATGGAGAAGCAGGGCTTATACTTACGTATATTTGTGCGTATGTGTGAGTGTTTGTTTATGTATACAATTGATAAGGGAGGCCACATTGTGTAGAGTTTACATTTATACATAAACAGTTGATATTTTGCCTGCAGAAAGTCTTTGATCGCTCAGATGCCATGTCACGAAAACATCCGAAAGCTTGCAGATGTTTTGAATGAGTGTGAAACTTTACTACGCTAGTTGATTGTTAATTATTTAGCAACACACACTCACACACACACACACACCACACACACACACACACACACATGCACAGATATGGCTACGTGGTTGAAAAGCTTGCTTGTCGATCACATGGTTTCATGTTCTGTTCCACTGTGCAGTATCTTGGACAAATATATTCTACTGTAACCCTAACTCAACCAATGCTTTGTGAATGGATCTGGTAACTGGAAACTGAAGCCTATCATATGTATTTCTTTACTGCCCACAAGGGGCTAAACACAGAGGGGACAAACAAGGACAGACAGACGGATTAAGTTGATTACATCGACCCCAGCAGTGCGTAACTGGTACTTTATTTATCGACCCTGAAAGGATGACAGGCAAAGTCGACCTCGGCGGAATTTGAACTCACAAACGTAACGGCAGACGAAATACGGCTACGCATTTCGCCCGGCATGCTAATGTTTCTGCCAGCTCGCCGCCTTCATATGTGCGTGTGAGTGCGTGCATGTGCGTATGTGTGTTAGTGTCTCCTCGTCTTGACATTGCATGATATTGGCAAATGAGTGTTCTTCGTTTCTTATCTTTTGTGAAAACATGTCTTTCCATGGGGAAGTATTACCTTCCTTGGAAACAGGTGAAGATTGGCAACAGGAAGGGTATCTGGCTGTAGAAAATTGGCTCATATGAGTGCATGAAAAGAAAGACAGGGTATTAAAACTTCCAGTAGGGCACCTCAAAGACTGGTGGGCAAAAGGATGACTACATAAAAGCCCTTGACCAAATACTTGACCAAATCAAATGGTAATGTTAAAACAAGTGACAGATTAAGTCTAGTAGGCAAGAACAGGTTCAATCCAATTTATGGGCTTCCACAGCTTTCTTTTACTCATTCTTACTGACAAGGTTTGGATCAACCTGAGGTCAAGATAGCAGAAACTTGCTCAAGGTGATGTTCAGTAGAATCAAAGCCAGAACCATATGATTGTAAATCTATCAAACCACACAGCAAAGCCTGTACAACATTGAATGATACGCGTGCCAACCACTATCATCACTATATTCACTTACGGGTACTTTTACACTGTTAGTAGTTTAGGGCGAGCTGGCAAAAACGTTAGCATGCCAGGCGAAATGCGTAGCCGTATTTCGTCTGCCATTATGTTCTCAGTTCAAATTCCACCAATGTCGACTTTGCCTTTCATCCTTTCGGGGGTCGTTAAATTAAGTACCAGTTATGCACTGGGGTCGATGTGATCGACTTAATCCGTTTGTCTGTCCTCTCTGTGTTTAGCCCCTTGTGGGTAGTAAAGAAATAGGTAGTCAAGTTCACAAGTAATCAACCAAATGCTGAAATAAGCTAAAGATTATAACAATTTTACTCATGCATATTTAGAGAGCAGGGAAAAAACTATATAAAATATTCTCTAATAATATATAAGTTAGTAAACCAGGCGTAATTAATGATATATATATATATATCAAAGTGCATCAGCTCAATGCTAGCATTGAGCTGATGCATTTTGAATGAAACATCTGTTCATTGATCTTGATAGTAGTAATGTTAACACATACTGTTAACTTTGGTTTATATTTATAATGTTTTATTTTGTCTACAACAACGGTAAGAAGCTTAGAGAACCTAATCCAATCTGTTGCAGTTAATACTGTGTCAACTGATTCTGCAATCTAGTTATAATTCCTAGTTAGATTGCTTTCACCTCTGTGACTATTACTCTTGTGAGTCAAATGTCACATTTGATTGCCTTTTCCTTAAATATGTTAGGAACAACTTTGCATCTATATAAGAAATAATAGTGAAGTAGGTTAAAGAGTTTGTTTTGCAATCATGAAGTTCAACACCAGTGCATAGCATCTTGGGCAAGTTCCTTTTACCTCAGCTTAACTTGAACCTTGAAAGTGAAATTGGTTACATAGAAACTGGAGAAACGTATGAAATGACCGGTACCTGTAATTCAATGGGTTTCACCTGTGGCACTGTGTCACTCAGATTCTGCCTGAGGAGTACACTGAAGGTACAAGTATCTGTGCAAACAACTAGAACATGCATTGCTGAGACTGATGAAAGATCCATTTCATTCATACATACAGCTATCCATACATCCATCCATATATATACATATGTTGCCAGACATGCCTGGCCCCCGTGCCGGTGGCACGTAAAAGCACCATCCGTTCATGGCCGTTGCCAGCCTTGCCCGGCCCTCGTGCCGGTGGCACGTAAAAAGCACCATCCGTCCGTGGCCGTTTGCCAGCTCCGTCTGGCACCTGTGCGGGTGGCACGTAAAAAGCACCCACTACACTCACGGAGTGGTTGGCGTTAGGAAGGGCATCCAGCCGTAGAAACACTGCCAGATTTGACTGGGCCTGATGAAGCCTTCTGGCTTCACAGACCCCAGTAGAACCGTCCAAGCCATGCTAGCATGGAAAACGGACGCTAAACGATGATGATGATGAAACTAAAAAATTAAGCAGCATTAGAATTTTTTAAAAAAATAGCAAAGTTTTATTTTCTTCAGTACCTTATAGGCTTTAAAGTCCTTCAACAGTACCCAACAAGGAAACTATGATATTATTTAGGATGTGTTGTAAGACCGCATGGAATAGAGCATTTCAGGAAGAACACATCAGACTGATAACAAATGATAACACTGGAAACCTAAATGTAAATACGCTCAACTATGGAAGATAAAAACACAATAAGAGAGGAAACTGAGATGAAACTGTATCCAACAACTTCTATATATGTTAAAGAATTTTTACGGAGATGTACTTGCATAGCGAGTGACTTGATCTGAGATCGTGTGCTGGAACAAAAACAATTGCAGCATGGAAGGTGTTTGTAAGCCATTTAAGAAACACACAAAAACCGTTAGATTCACTTCAGCATTTAAATTTAATTAATCAAAATATTTTCGTCGCTTTGAGACCGCGACCTGTTCACTGACAAAACTTCAATCATAAATGAACCCCTTACTACCCCAAAATAATGATAATAATAATAAAAAAATAAAACAAAAAAAAAAACGGCCCAAGATCTAGTCCTTAAATACCTCGAGTGAATTATTCATCACAGATGGCTTAATTTTAATTAGAAAGTTAGTGAATAATTAAAGATTTATTAAATTCAACAAAGCCATATTCATATAAGGTATACAACTTAAAATGATACTGGCAAAAACAATAAAAGTAAATAATATTAAAAAAAACCATTCCATACAAGAAAACTTTTAAGAAGGAAACTAAATTTATAAATATTTAATAACAATTCATATGAGTTTATTTAAGTGATGCTTAAGTTATTGATTCCATTGGAGCCTTCATTTCATAATGTTGTGGAACTCAGATATTCCAGTTAAAAATTTGTTTTCTTATCTAAACAAAGCAAGCATCTGTTTGCTTTGCTTATTTTGCACCCAGCATATGCTTAATCTCAAGTTAACTTGTATACTGCTATAATATTTATTATAGCACATTAAGCTCTAGCAAGCTAGACTTCACTATAAATAGTTTAGCTTAAGAAAAGAGTAACATTTTTCAATTTATGGGTAATCTAACAACATTCCACAGTTAATAATACTGATGATAAGAGCACACTTGCATTCATATTCAAATGTAGTTCTTTATTTTTTTCTTATGTATACAACTACACACCCACACACAAATTCTAGATTATATATTATTTCTATTGAGACCCCTTTCGGTCATGGCTGACCGTGGGATTGTACCTAGAAAGTTACTCTCCCAGGCACAAGTCTGGGCAAGGTTGTTTTATGGAAGACCAGCAGTCGCCCATGCATACCAGCCTCCGCTCTCCACGCCACCAGTGTTATCCAAGGGAAAGACAAAGGTCGATACAGCCTGGCACCTGTGACGTCGCAACTCATTTCTACAGCTGAGTGGACTGGAGCAAGGTGAAATAAAGTGTCTTGCTCAAGAACACAACACGCAGCCCGCTCCGGGATTCGAACTCACAACCTCACGATCGTAAGCTCGACGCTCTAACCACTGAGCCACCCGCCTTCACTATTTCATTGTTTCTAACCTTTATATAAAATAATTTGGGGTTATGACTCTTATAACTAGTATTCATCAATCTTTGTTTATCATAAGGCTGGGGTTATGTTAAACGACACCCGTTTTTAAGGAAGTTGCCTCCCTTTGGAAACATCACAAAAACTTTCACAGAAATGGTCCTCACTCGGTTCATACACAGTTTTAATTAATCCAGATTTTACGCTCAGAGTACTGGTTAACCCGGGACATGTGAAACAGAATCCAGGATCTGTTTGTCACAAAGCAAACTCTTAACAACACAGTCATGCTTGTTCTCTATTGATTAAATATGCTGGTTTACATCCATATTTCAGTGAGATAACAGGTGATCAAATTTTCGTGATTGCCAGCTGATGTGCAGATTGTATCTTATCCCTGGTGTGTTTTCATTTTCTTGTTAGGAGTTGTTTACTTACCAATATTCATCCAGTCGACATTGCTATTAGCCAAAAAAAAAAAAAAAATACTGGTTTGATGAAAATGTTGCTATTGTTGTTTAACCCCCAAGTTAAGCTGGATAGAATAGACTTATAGTTTGAGAAATATTTGAAAGAAATTGTGTTGCCACAAAGTAATTTGCGAAAAACATTTTAATTGCATTTCACTGTCTGTATAAGTGATTTTTGTCAGTCATATAAATTGTAGCTCAGCCGACATACATGTTGAATACAACTGTACCATCCTCTACAAATGTTTGGTTTGGTTCCAAAGTTAGAAATCAAATACTAAAATCAACCCTAGTGTTCAAGTGGTACTTCTTTTATTGACCCCCAAAAGGATGAAAGGCCAAGATGACCTCAGTAGAGTTTGAACTCAGAATGCAAAGATGGACAAGATACTGCTAAGCTTTTTTCCCAGTGTGTTAACAATTTAGCCACCTTGCCACCTTAAAGCATGTAAAGATTGAGTTAAAAAACCTAAGTAGAAAAAGTCAAAAGCTGCCTATGGAACACGAAATCACATCCCTTCTAAACAGTGGATTTTCTATCCAAAGTGTTTTTTCCTTAACCTAATATTTACATGCTATTATTTGTAGCTTTATCTGCTTCAAGATTCACCATTCCAAGACAAGAATAATTTTTTTCAATCAATACCTGACTACACTTGAGTCAGAGTAAGACGCAACAAGGTTGAAGTCCTAATACATTATACGTTGAACCTGTTTGGTATAATAACAATTATTTTAGATCAGCATTATAAATGATGAATACAGAATTAATTCATTCATGTGTGCTACAGCTTGTTAAATAATTTTCCTGATTCACTATCAATCAATCTACGTGATCAAATGATTCACCTTGGATATTGATAGCCAGTAGTACTGGGAGTGTTAATTGCAAGGCAGCTGAATAAAACTTAGTGAAAGATTATGGAAGCATAATCTTTTAATTGTCGAACCATTAAATTCTTACTGTGTCTAATAATAACACCCAAATCATTTGACATGTTAACTGAATTGACCTACGTATATTTTAGCTATTAAAAATAATTTCATTGATTTTAGCACTATGGAAACGGCAAAATTTGTGAGGACAGTATAGCTGTTTCAATATATCTGCTGGATGAGCAGATGTAATAAGCTGTATGAAAGACAAAATCAGTGATAAAATACAAACAATCTGCACATCTGGTGGCAGGCTGGCAATCAGAAAAAAATATGATAAACTGCATCACTAAAACACAGATGTGAAATAACATATTTAATCTAGAGAACAGGCATGACTGTGTTTTAAGAAGTTTGGTGTGTCAAAAGTGGTCCTGGATTCCATCTCACTGCATTGCACATTGAGCATGTGTCTTCCACCATAGTCCTAGGCTGCCCAATACCTTGTGAATTAACTCTGACTGACTGACTTTCTCTCTCATTCACACACACACGGGTATGAACCATTTCAGTGGAAGGACGTGTTAGTATTTCCAAGAGGAGGCAATTTCCTAAAAATGAGCTTAACTCAACATTATGATAAACAAAGATCGTGAAATGAGAACCAAACTAAATACTAGAGTATACGTAATTAACTGAAACCCTTGAGGGCAGTACTTCGGGACGGTTGTAGTCCAATGACTGAAATCAGTAAAAGAATAAAATACAATTCTATTGTTAAGAGAGAGAAAAAAGGTCGTAGGAGAGTAAAATATGGAGCCAAACGATAATTATATGCTGTGGAATGATTATAACATTAGTGGTTTTAATATTCAATACTTATTGTTATAACACACATATTTAGAGGGAGAGAAATTAAATTTAATATCTTTATATATAAAAGAAAGGTTGTGTATCTGTCTACTCCGATTTAGATTCCTAACTACTCCCACATTTTGCGGTGCAGTTTAACCAAAACCGGGTATCTTATAGTCGTCATTCATATCGAGCGCTTCTGGGTATTAGCGCGCGTCTACGATGAGTCTACGATTTAAAAATAATTTACCATCATTTTTTCCCATTTTAATGCATATTTTTTAAATATAAGGGAAGTAACTCTCTAAAAATGTCTACGATGAGTCAACGATTTAAAAAAAAATTACCATAATTTATTTTCCATTTTTAATGCATTTTTTTGCTATTTTTTGGCTATAACTCTCTAAAAATGCTTTATAGTTATTTCCCTTACAAACCCGAGCAACGCCGGGCGATACTGCTAGTTTATTAATATAAATTGCATTGTTTCCCCAATATATTTCAATGTTAAACCGCACACAAACACATATATCAGGAGACAAGTGGAATATTCCGAGTGAATAGAAATGCTTTTGTTTACAGCTTTTTATAAGCGGATATTGAAACAGACCAAACACAGCACACTGCGAGACAAACATCTGACTTAACATTCATTCGTATCCATGACTAGCAGTATCGCCCGGCGTTGCTCGGGTTTGTAAGGGAAATAACTATATAAGCATTTTTAGAGTTATAGCCAAAAAATAGCAAAAAAATGCATTAAAAATGGAAAAAAAATTATGGTAATTTTTTTTTAAAATCGTTGACTCATCGTAGACATTTTTAGAGAGTTACTTCCCTTATATAATAGCGAAAAAATGCATTAAAATGGAAAAAATGATGGTAAATTTTTTTTTAAATCGTAGACTCATCGTAGACGCGCGCTAATACCCAGAAGGGCTCGATATGAATCACGACTATAAGATACCCGGTTTTGGTTAAACTGCACCGCAAAATGTGGGAGTAGTTAGGAATCTAAATCGTAGGAGACAGACAGCACACAACCTCACTTTTATATATAAAGATATTGAAACAGACCAAACACAGCACACTGTGAGACAAACATCTGACTTAACATTCATTCGTATCCATGATTTTACTCGCCAGTTTAAATAAAAGCGTTAAAGGAAGAAGAAAAAAAAATAAAAGTGAAAGAGAAGAGAAAGGTCATTCCGGGAAAGAACAAAAATCTATAGGGGGGGGGGGGAGAAAAAGGAAGAGGCAAGGTGGGAGGGAGAAAGAAAGAGAGAGAGAGGTGGACTGTTAGGTTTAAAGACCTGAATGAAATTAAATGTGCTTGTGTGTATGTGTGTAATGATTCTGTGTCTCTGATTCATTCTCTCTCTCTTTTTTTTCTCTCTCACCCATATATATACACACATATATACACACCACAGACATTTACAAAGTAATGGTGACCAAAGAGTGAGGGGAGAGCACTCAGTTTTAATTGCTTGCTTGTAACTATTTCACTTCCAATTGCATTAGCAATGTCCTTGGAAGAGAGAGACAAATGTCACACCAGTTAAATACCATTCCCCACCAGGGAATATTTAATAGAACAGGACAAAAGATATCACACACACACAAACAAACACGTATGTGCAGGTTTTGTCCAACTCTTATTCCCCCCTCATTCCGTTTATGCTATTTTACCTTCCTGCCTATATATATATATATATCTTTCTCTCTTTTACTTGTTTCAGTCATTTGACTGCGGCCATGCTGGAGCACCGCCTTTAATCGAGCAACTCGGCCCCGGGACTTATTCTTTTGTAAGCCCAGTACTTGTTCTATCGGTTTCATTTGCCGAACCGCTAAGTAACGGGGACATAAACACACCAGCATCGGTTGTCAAGCAACGCTAGGGGGAAAAACACAGACACATATATATATAGAGATTATTTTAGATCTTAATTATAATATTTATATACATTTATATATTTTCATTGATAATTTATATATATTAGTCATTTTAAATATTTATGTAATTAGATATAGACTAATATTGACATTAGATTATGGGTGGGTTTCCTACCTTATAAATTAAAATTAATATTTAACATTATAGTCGATTTGGATATAATCATAATTGTTAAGTTCTATGTAAGTTTTTCATTGTATGATTTGACTAATAGTGGTTTTATCTCTAATTTAATATAATATATATATACATATATACGACGGGCTTCTTTCAGTTTCCGCCTACCAAATCCACTCACAAGGCTTTGGTCGGCCCGAGGCTATAGTAGAAGACACTTGCCCAAGGTGCCACGCAGTGGGACTGAACCCGGAACCATGTGGCTGGTAAGAAAGCTACTTACCACACAGCCACTCCTGCGCCTATATATATATATATATATATATATATATATATATATATATATATAATATATATATATGTATGTATATAAGTAAAGACAGATACAAAAAAGAGAGGAAAAGAGAAATGAAAATGAAAAAATATAAATAGAATATTTTGCATCAATTACTCAGTGCTGGAATGTTTGGATAATATTTAGAATGATGCAGCTCTGCATCTGAAGATGAGGTGCATATGTCCTTGTAGATGATTTGCCACAAATCAGTCTAGTACAGAATGCTTTAGTACAAGAGAGTGCCAATATCAAGTTTGGAGTTTTTTTTAACTAAGTGATACAATAGTTGCTTGATCAATCTCTCTCTCTCTCTTTCTTACACACACACAATGCAAAGAGAGAGAAAGAGAGAGACAGAGTTGCTTTCTTGCTTGTGTGCATTCATTCAGGCAGTGTAATTGAAAGCAATGCACGCAGCAACAAAACTCAGAGAAGCAATTGAGCAATAATTATTCAGCTTTGAACAGATAAAGTAAAACAATTACATATGCCGAGTAATTTTCTTCCAATCTCTACATAATACTATGTGTGTGTGTGTGTGGGTATATGTATCATGATTGAATCCATCTATTTATATCATATATATATATACTAGCAGTATCGCCCAGCGTTGCTCGGGTTTGTAAGGGAAATAACTATATAAGCATTTTTAGAGAGTTATAGCAAAAAAATGCATTAAAAATGGAAAAAAAATTATGGTAAATTTTTTTTTTAATCGTTGACTCATCGTAGACATTTTTAGAGAGTTACTTCCCTTATATAATAGCGAAAAAAATGCATTAAAATGGAAAAAAATGATGGTAAATTTTTTTTAAATCGTAGACTCATCGTAGACGCGCGCTAATACCCAGAAGGGCTCGATATGAATCACGACTATAAGATACCTGGTTTTGGTTAAACTGCACCGCAAAATGTGGGAGTAGTTAGGAATCTAAATCGTAGGAGACAGACACACAACCTCACTTTTATATATAAAGATATATATATATATATATGATATATATAATCATCATCATTATTTCATTTTCCGCTGGAGGCTCCTTGATTCATTTTCATCTGCCTGTCATCCTTCATATACATCACATGTCTATATCCAATTAACTTATCTTTTGCATACTTCAACTGATTCTGCTGAAACCCATTTTCACTCTCAGCTCATTCATGCTTGCTTTCTGATATATATATATATATACATATATATGTGTGTGTGTATGTGTGGAGAGATAAATAGATTATATATATATATATAGATATATATACGGGTGTGTGTGATTGTGTATAGAAGAATATATTAATAAAAGGAATTCCAACCTTGTCTGATTTTCACGTTTTATTTACAATCTTATAATGATATATTATAATATAATATATTATAATAAAATAAAATAAAATAATAGAATGTTAAATGTTCATTCTGATTGAACTAGTACTTTCATGCATTCAAAAATTGTGAAGCATGACTGTCACCACTACTACATGAACCTGAAGATTGCAGAATTTAATGCATGAAAGTATAGTTCAATCAGAATGAACATTTAACATTCTTCTATTTTATTTTATTCTATTATATTATATTATATTATCTTATATCATTATAAGATTGTAAATAAAACGTGAAAATCAGACAAGGTTGGAATTCCTTTTATTAATATATATATATATATATATATATATACGAGCAGTGTGCTGAAAAGTTCCCAGCTTTGGGTAAAAGAAAATCCAGGAGAATCAGTTAATTACGATTTTATTCAACATATTCCCTTCTCTCAGATTTGCACACTTATTGCAGTCGTCCTTCAGTTTTTCTAAGCCATGTAAGGGAACTCGGAACATAAGGGCTCCAACCAGACCTATCATGA